>NC_092286.1:6897043-6964543 GCF_036320965.1 Panulirus ornatus
TTTTAATCGACATTTGATATCAATACCACATGAGTTTATGCTCTGCAACGTTAACACTAAACTGTAAGAACTAATCTATGATAATATGTTCTTCATGATATAATAGTATCCCATAGTTCATCTAAAAGGTACAGCCTGACCTTTCATAAAAGTCAGGGTTTTTCCACTGCCTAAAAAGCTTTTACATTTTTTTTCTTCTTTTTCTCCTTACTCTCTCTCTATTTCTGTAACTCCTATTTTCATCTTTCACTAAAGGCCTGACCTCGGTGCCCTTACTCGAAAGTGGAGCCTCTGACTTATAAGAAATGAAAATATATGCTTTTTACATTAACCTGAACATTCTTTATATAAATGTTAACTTGATTGGTACCTTGGAACCCCCATCTTGTATGTGTAAACACTAATATTTACTCCCTGTATTTACACGTCCATTTTGTAAACACTGAACAATAATGTTTGGAAACCAGATTGTGAAAAATACTTTGGTGCAGGTAAGCAACGAGTTTCCTGTTTCTAATCCCTCGTAGATTATTACACTGTCACACAGTCTTGTAGCTGGATTGGTCACATGACATGTGTATCTCTAGTGTGTCCTACTTTCCCGGTGGACAGCTGTGTTAGCCATGGTTGTCTCGATAGGCAACCAGACGGAAACATATACACTAAATTTGAACATTCACTCGAAATCACCACATTTGAGATATCACATCCCCAATCTCTAACGTGTTGACATTAGCTTGTCAATAGCATGTACTGCCTGGTAAAAAAAAAAAAAAACTAACTTGGCCACGTTAACTAGCGGCTGGAAAAGACTGAGTCCTAAGCGTCAAAAGGTAAACAGACTCTAACAGCCATTGACCCTCCACCCGGAGCTTAGAAACGACCCACGAACTTTAACAGAGAGACTGAGTAAATAGTAAATATGTATTCATCTCGAGGTAAACAGTAAATATTTATCATTCTCGGGTTACTGGAAACTGTGGACGCATGTTTGCTGTTGAGGGCTGAGTACATCCACACACACATATAGTCGACGAACAAGGAAGGTTGGGGGGGGATTAACCTTGTGTCGTGGTAATTGAGGGAGAAACAAAAATGAAGATGAATGAGGATGCATACATACTGCCGGGGGAAAAAATATATATAATCTGCCTTATAGTAAAGGGAAGGGAATATGAGGGCATTTCCTTCGAGGGAAAAGTATGATTTTTAAACCTTCTTCGCTCAGGAAAAAGTCGATAGTCCTCCCCATTGACAGATATACCCTCCATGAGAAGGAGAAAACTATAGCAGATACCCACGACAAGAGGAGGAAAAATGGTGAAAATATATCCTCGACGAGAAGGCAACATTGAAAATTACTTCACATGAAGAAAAAGAGAATCCTGAAAACATCCTCCATAATGGAGAGAGAATTATGAAAATGCGGAAGGAGGAAAAAAAGGACCGGATAATAACATTTATACGATCAAAATGATTTTATAATCCTTCATATTTCCTCAAATTTCCTGTTGTGTATGTGTCTTCACGCAGTAGGAGCCAAGACGGGGAGAAATGACCCCCCCAGTGTCCCCGGCATGGAAGCTGATACAGAACACTCCTATGCCCCAAGACGCCTGCCTGGGACCTGTGTTCATCGTCACTAGGGAATGAGCGCGGCGTGTCAGCTTGCCAGCCAGTGGGACTTTAAGGTAAGATCATCTCTTCCAACCGCTCAGGCAGGAGTCAGGCAAGGAACTGGGGTCATTTCCACGGAGGTAAGGCCCTGGCTTAGATTCTACAGGGTCGAACTGAGCCTTGAGTAATGCAGGATTGGAACCTATCTCAAGGCGTTATCGGGTTACGCTCAGGTTCAGGCAAAACTGTGCGAGATTTAGGTCTGGGAAGGACCTACACCAGACCATGTCAGGGATGAGTCCACACGAACGAAGATCTCGTCTCACACGTAGATAAGAGCATACCAACTCCTTTCTCAGGGCCAGGTGTGGACCTGGGTAATGGAGAGCCGCCTAGACGAAGGAAAAGAGGGCCAGAGATTGTAGAAAGGCATACCTTGAACTCGCCCAATAGCAGACACCAAGACAAGGAAGGGAAGGACCTCGCCTTGGATCAGGATCAGGTCTAGGAAAGATGATACCAGGCCAGAGAGGATTAATGGGAGTTACCTTAAGTGAAGGTCGTGTCAGACCAATGTGATCAAACGAAGGCAGGTCCGGAGATGGACAGGATCAAAGGCCTGGCCCAGGACAAGCTGGGCCAAACCCTAGGAACGGTAAGTGATGTAGAAAAGTCGTCAGTTTATATCGATGCTGGAACCAACTGAGGGTGTTGAATCCTATCATTCATGATATTATTGATCATAGATTCCAAGTAATTCACGTTGGAATCCAACCGACGATTCCCTTTAAGTCAACGAATCTTTTGGTAATCTAGATCGAGTCATAATTTCAGCCACTGCGTCCATTGCAGGTTAAAATACGTAAAGTTAACTCGTTGCCCTAGCCAACCAATTTATATTTCAGGTACAGAAAATGCAATATAACGTCCTGATGTGGCCGTGTTGGAAAACCATCTCTGATTCTTATCGTTGGGAAGGATGTGGGTTGGAAGAGAAGTGACGGAGGTGTAAGTTGTCGTCACAAAGCCAGTGTGGAGAATGATTAATTAAACCGGTAAAAGGCTCCCGGTAGCTTGTCTGTCAGATTAGAGGAATTTCGTTAACAATAAGTCAATTAATATTCATCTTATAACCACTCTGTTATTCAGTTTTCTGTTCCTATATAGTCGAGGTTTATTAAATTCGAAGAGAGAAGTTGCAATACTAGTCATGATATTCTCCATCATATACGCTCAAACTACCTGTCAAGTCTGTGCAAAAGGCGAAGAAATTATTACTTTCATTTTAGTAGTTTTTTTTTTGTGGCGTTGCAAAAATTCACGAACGACATGTCCGAAAGCACCATTATCTCCCTATACTGAGTAAAAAAAACTCCTCCGAACTCATTTTCCTTAGATTTTTATTCATTTCTGTACAGCACTGGAGGTAGGAAGTACTCGCAGTGACTTGCGGTCGTCTAACTTACGAAAAAAAAAAAAGATGTTGAAAAAGATCTTTCCATTTTTTTCTCAGTGTGGAATCTATCGCTGCACATGGTCATATATTTCATCAGGCGTTTAAAAAACTATTCCATGTACGTCCCCGAAATAAGTCTCGACCACGTCACTGCCACCCCCAGCAACCTGCGTCCAGCGACGAATTTGGACCATTCCAACGACGCTTTGCTTCCCACCATCCCGGGACAGGTCTGGACCGATTCACTTGCATCCCGAAACAGGAAAGCCCCGCTTCTCTGCCGTCCATCGCCCGCTTCCTCCATCACCAGTTCATCTCGCCGATTTTCCGAGGACCTGAACCCTCTGGGAAGTCTGGTATTTAATTCCAGTTTTAATTATGGAGACAATCAGTCCTGTTTTCTCCACCCTCCAGCACTGTTGAGACCACGGCGGGGCTGACCTGTGTTGTGGGTATTTTAGAAGGTCGCCTCCCTCAGCGTGACCCCCGACGACACACTAGACCCGCCTCCCGATAAACGGATAAGTGGGCGGACGCACCGTCGGATCGGCGCATAGAGAATAAAAGACGGATGCATTGGTAGATGGAGAACGGACGTATAGGTCGACAGACACACTTACGAACTAACGGAGTTCAAGATGGAGACCCGGCGTAACCCTTGAACGTGGTGGTAGTACGGCCCCTGGGCACAAAGGAATGACATACCCTTAGAAATGATAGCCTGGCCTTTGAAACTGACCCTTAGCTTACCCATTAAAGTTCTCAAGCATGTACCCTTACATCCTAGCCTTTAAACTGACCATCAACTTACCCATTAAAGTCCTCAATCACGTACCCTTATAAATGATAGCCTGGCCTTTGAACTGACCCTTAGCTTACCCATTAAAGTTCTCAAACATCTACCCTTACATCCTGGCCTTTAAACTGACCATCATCTTACCCATTAAAGTCTTCAATCATGTACCCTTAGAAATGATAGCCTGGCCTTTGAACTGACCCTTAGCTTACCCATTAAAGTTCTCAAACATCTACCCTTACATCCTAGCCTTTAAACTGACCATCAACTTACTCATTAAAGTCCTCAATCACGTACCCTTAAAAATGATAGCCTGGCCTTTGGAATGACCCTTAGCTTACCCATTAAAGTTCTCAAACATCTACCCTTACATCCTAGCCTTTAAACTGACCATCAACTTATCCATTAAAGTCTTCAATCACGTACCCTTAGAAATGATAGCCTGGCCTTTGAAACTTACACATTAAAAGTTCTCAAACATCTACCCTTACATCCTAGCCTTTAAACTGACCATCAACTTATCCATTAAAGTCTTCAATCACGTACCCTTAGAAATGATAGCCTGGCCTTTGAACTGACCCTTAGCTTACCCATTAAAGTTCTCAAACATCTACCCTTACATCCTAGCCTTTAAACTGACCATCAACTTACCCATTAAAGTCTTCAATCACGTACCCTTAGAAATGATAGCCTGGCCTTTGAACTGACCCCCTCTTAGCTCTCCAGTGAGAGATCCCCAATCGTTCGAAATAGACATACGAATCATATCTTTTTAAGAGTGTTGTTGATGACTCCTTGAGCCAGAAGCTCAATCTTCCTCTGTTAACAGAATGAGCGAGTCTCACATGATTCCAACTTGGCTTGATGGCCTCTCAATCAGGGAACTTGTCCGCTTTACTGGGAGTGCCGGACCTGCAACAGATCGCCAGGGAGAGTCGTGTTTCACAGCCCAGCTGCTGATCCCGCCATCTTCCCCGCAAAACATCAATAAAAGTTTTAATGGTTTTAAAAGTTTTCCGCCTCTGGTAAGGATTGATGATTCCCCGAGCCGTGAGCTTTGATGTGTGTGTGTGTGTGTGTGTGTGTGTGTTTGTGTGTGTGTGTGTGTGTCTGTGTGTGTGTGTGTGTGTATGTGTGTGTGGATGGGTGGCGCCTTTGTGGGGGTTTTATGGCGCGTGCGAGAAGCGTCTTTGCGGGAGGAGTCTATGTAGATGTATATGGTGTGCGTGGGTGCGTATATGTAGGATGTGTCTATGTGGGGCTATAGAAGTGTTAGTGTCTGTCTACATGATGTATGTTGTGTGGGGGAGAGGGGGGAGCATCTGTATAGAAGGGAAGGAGCATCTGAGTATATGTATACGAGGTGTATATATGTAGAGGTGGATGTATATGGATGTTTTGCTATTTTGTACCACAATAAGGGTGATTCTACTCTCTCGAATGATAACCCCATTGCAAAGTGGAGCCCCATCTCTTGAACTTGATCATACGATTTCCCTAAACTTTTGGATAGTGTCGGCATTCATAGTTTCAGAACTTTGCTCATTCCATTTATCAACTACTCTTGATACAATAAAAGTACCTCATGTCACCCCTAACTCTTCTCTCTTCCATGGTGGGTAAATCTATGACCTCTAACCTCTCACTGTAACTCTGCTGTCTTAATTCTGGTAACATGTGTGTTGCTTTCTCTTGCATGCACCTGCTCTATTAGCTTTTTATGTTCCTTTAAATGAGGTAAGCAAACGTCAGATGCAAACGTCATAATGTAATCCAGGAAATAGTTTGTTGAATAGCATCTTATGTACGTGCTTTAAGGCATATCTGATAATTGCTAGCAGACAGTTTTCCCTCTCTTACAATTCCCCTAAGATGTATGAATGCTTGTTTGATTATATGTATGCCTGATATATATTCTCTCTCTCTCTCTCTCTCTCTCTCTCTCTCTCTCTCTCTCTCTCTCTCTCTCTCTCTCTCTCTCTCTCTCTCTCTCTCTCTCTCTCTCTCTCTCTCTCTCTCTCTCTCTCTCTCTCTCTCTCTCTCTCTCTCTCCACCAGACCGTATAACCTAGAGCCAGCCTTTGACCAGTTGCAGTGCCAACGGAGATCAGCCAAAGCTCACTCTATACCGGCGGTACCTAACCAGACTCCCTCTCTTCTGACCAGCGCCGTGGCCTCCCTCCCTCCCTCCACCACTTCACTGCCTCAACCAAACTTCATCAAAGTCTCGGAATTTCCAAAGCAGCAGCAACAGCAGCTGCAGCAGCTGCTGCAGCAGCAGGAGCGACGACGACGACAGCAGTGGTGAGGTGCCACTCGTGCCGAAGTTTGTGGTCCTTGGAGTTAGTGGGTATCTGTGTCGGGCCGGACTGACTGAGTTTATGTAGGAAATACTTGTGGACTTTGTAGGCCAAAACTGCTTTTTTTCTTTTTAAAGTTCTAGTGAGACCAGATTATATGGATGATAAGCTTATCTTCCGCTCCAGCTTATGGATTTCCTATATCCGCAGTGGAGAGACGGAATCGTAACTTTGATATTATGAATCAGGACATGGATCTAGGAGAGTAGAGGCGAGCGTGGGGCATGGGTCCGGTTGAATAAATGGGAGTGTGGGGCTAGAGTCCGACTGAATCATCCCAAGTCGTTCTTTGACTTACTAGATACAGTGAGATGATCATACACACCAACTCTCTGGTCAATACATCTTCCTTCCTAGATCTATCTTCATGCTTGGCATTGATAGAACAATGGGCGACTCACCAGAAGCGATAATGGAGCATACTTTCCTCGTATATTTGTATCTTGAAACTTTATTTCTAAACGCAGCCTCCAATTTCAGTCATATTCCCCAGCCATCATACATGTTATCTGGTCGCCCTTTTTTATTTACTGACTTCCAACATGACCAACTCGGGTAGCCAAATGCCTCTGATGAAAATCACATAACGAGATTACATATGCTCTTTAAATCTAATGTGTATCGTATGGCCTCTGGCTTAATTGATGGCTAGTGTGGAGTCCTTTGCCATGATATTCAGCAGTTTACATACATACATACATGCATACATACATACATATTACATACATAATACATACATACATAATACATACATGCATAATACATACATGCATACATATATACATACATGTACTGAAATGGACCATTAAGAAACAATGATAATTTCTTTATTCCAATATCTTACATCTTTCTTTCTTATGCTTTAACTATAAAAGGCAAATTTCACCTTGTCATTCACCATTCTTGCAAGACAGAAAACTGTCATCATTAGTGAATTGCTGACTTCATCTTCCTCCTTTTACTCCATAGGAATTTAGTCTCCCATTACCGAGTCTTTGAACGAGTCTTTTACATTCTGATCCCAGACTTAATTCCGTTTCCAGTCTGACTATTCGTAGCTCCAAAATTCAGTAATGTCTTCTGGAAATCTTCCAAAAGTCAACCGAAAATGATAAAATCATTATTTCTTAACATGTTCAGTTATCTGACATGTGAATGATATTAGTGTTATAGATACAAAGGTTGGGGTGGGGGGAATAGGATGTTGCAAATTTAGGAATCTGTCTAATTTCTTTTAAGGTTTGTGGTTCTGGAAGGTTGGCATTCCCCTTTCCATAAACCTGGGTACCTTCCGAACGTTGGTGGAAATTGTAGCTTCCTAGCAGACAGTTCCCTTTCCAGCTGACGGGTCACATTCAGCAGACAGTCCGCTTTCCAACAGACAGACCACTTTCCAGCAGACTGCCCACTCTCAGCAGGAGACTGTCGACTGTCAGCAGACCACCTTTCCAGCAGGCAGTCCACCTCCAACACACAGTCCACCTTCCAGCAGATAAACGATCCACTTTCCAGCAGACAGTCCACTTTCCAGCAGACAGTCCAATTTCCAGCAGACAGTCCAATTTCCAGCAGACAGTCCAATTTCCAGCAGACAGTCCAATTTCCAGCAGACAATCCAGTTTCCAGCAGACAGTCCAGTTTCCAGTAGACAGTCCACTTTCCAGCAGACAGTCCAATTTCCAGCAGACAGTCCAATTTCCAGCAGACAGTCCAATTTCCAGCAGACAGTCCAATTTCCAGCAGACAGTCCAATTTCCAGCAGACAGTCCAATTTCCAGCAGACAGTCCACTTTCCAGCAGACAGTCCAATTTCCAGCAGACAGTCCACTTTCCAGCAGACAGTCCAATTTCCAGCAGACAGTCCAATTTCCAGCAGACAGTCCAATTTCCAGCAGACAGTCCACTTTCCAGCAGACAGTCCAATTTCCAGCAGACAGTCCAATTTCCAGCAGACAGTCCAATTTCCAGCAGACAGTCCAATTTCCAGCAGACAGTCCAATTTCCAGCAGACAGTCCAATTTCCAGCAGACAGTCCACTTTCCAGCAGACAGTCCAATTTCCAGCAGACAGTCCAATTTCCAGCAGACAGTCCAATTTCCAGCAGACAGTCCAATTTCCAGCAGACAGTCCACTTTCCAGCAGACAGTCCACTTTCCAGCAGACAGTCCACTTTCCAGCAGACAGTCCACTTTCCAGCAGACAGTCCACTTTCCAGCAGACAGTCCACTTTCCAGCAGACAGTCCACTTTCCAGCAGACAGTCCAATTTCCAGCAGACAGTCCAATTTCCAGCAGACAGTCCAATTTCCAGCAGACAGTCCAATTTCCAGCAGACAGTCCACTTTCCAGCAGACAGTCCACTTTCCAGCAGACAGTCCACTTTCCAGCAGACAGTCCACTTTCCAGCAGACAGTCCAATTTCCAGCAGACAGTCCAATTTCCAGCAGACAGTCCAATTTCCAGCAGACAGTCCACTTTCCAGCAGACAGTCCAATTTCCAGCAGACAGTCCAATTTCCAGCAGACAGTCCAATTTCCAGCAGACAGTCCAATTTCCAGCAGACAGTCCAATTTCCAGCAGACAGTCCAATTTCCAGCAGACAGTCCAATTTCCAGCAGACAGTCCAATTTCCAGCAGACAGTCCAATTTCCAGCAGACAGTCCACTTTCCAGCAGACAGTCCAATTTCCAGCAGACAGTCCACTTTCCAGCAGACAGTCCAATTTCCAGCAGACAGTCCAATTTCCAGCAGACAGTCCAATTTCCAGCAGACAGTCCAATTTCCAGCAGACAGTCCAATTTCCAGCAGACAGTCCAATTTCCAGCAGACAGTCCAATTTCCAGCAGACAGTCCAATTTCCAGCAGACAGTCCAATTTCCAGCAGACAGTCCAATTTCCAGCAGACAGTCCAATTTCCAGCAGACAGTCCAATTTCCAGCAGACAGTCCAATTTCCAGCAGACAGTCCAATTTCCAGCAGACAGTCCAATTTCCAGCAGACAGTCCACTTTCCAGCAGACAGTCCAATTTCCAGCAGACAGTCCACTTTCCAGCAGACAGTCCAATTTCCAGCAGACAGTCCAATTTCCAGCAGACAGTCCAATTTCCAGCAGACAGTCCAATTTCCAGCAGACAGTCCAATTTCCAGCAGACAGTCCACTTTCCAGCAGACAGTCCAATTTCCAGCAGACAGTCCACTTTCCAGCAGACAGTCCAATTTCCAGCAGACAGTCCACTTTCCAGCAGACAGTCCACTTTCCAGCAGACAGTCCAATTTCCAGCAGACAGTCCAATTTCCAGCAGACAGTCCAATTTCCAGCAGACAGTCCAATTTCCAGCAGACAGTCCAATTTCCAGCAGACAGTCCAATTTCCAGCAGACAGTCCAATTTCCAGCAGACAGTCCAATTTCCAGCAGACAGTCCAATTTCCAGCAGACAGTCCAATTTCCAGCAGACAGTCCACTTTCCAGCAGACAGTCCACTTTCCAGCAGACAGTCCAATTTCCAGCAGACAGTCCACTTTCCAGCAGACAGTCCAATTTCCAGCAGACAGTCCAATTTCCAGCAGACAGTCCAATTTCCAGCAGACAGTCCACTTTCCAGCAGACAGTCCACTTTCCAGCAGACAGTCCAATTTCCAGCAGACAGTCCAATTTCCAGCAGACAGTCCACTTTCCAGCAGACAGTCCAATTTCCAGCAGACAGTCCACTTTCCAGCAGACAGTCCAATTTCCAGCAGACAGTCCAATTTCCAGCAGACAGTCCAATTTCCAGCAGACAGTCCAATTTCCAGCAGACAGTCCAATTTCCAGCAGACAGTCCAATTTCCAGCAGACAGTCCAATTTCCAGCAGACAGTCCAATTTCCAGCAGACAGTCCAATTTCCAGCAGACAGTCCAATTTCCAGCAGACAGTCCAATTTCCAGCAGACAGTCCAATTTCCAGCAGACAGTCCAATTTCCAGCAGACAGTCCACTTTCCAGCAGACAGTCCAATTTCCAGCAGACAGTCCAATTTCCAGCAGACAGTCCAATTTCCAGCAGACAGTCCAATTTCCAGCAGACAGTCCAATTTCCAGCAGACAGTCCAATTTCCAGCAGACAGTCCAATTTCCAGCAGACAGTCCAATTTCCAGCAGACAGTCCAATTTCCAGCAGACAGTCCAATTTCCAGCAGACAGTCCAATTTCCAGCAGACAGTCCAATTTCCAGCAGACAGTCCAATTTCCAGCAGACAGTCCAATTTCCAGCAGACAGTCCAATTTCCAGCAGACAGTCCAATTTCCAGCAGACAGTCCAATTTCCAGCAGACAGTCCAATTTCCAGCAGACAGTCCAATTTCCAGCAGACAGTCCAATTTCCAGCAGACAGTCCAATTTCCAGCAGACAGTCCAATTTCCAGCAGACAGTCCAATTTCCAGCAGACAGTCCAATTTCCAGCAGACAGTCCAATTTCCAGCAGACAGTCCAATTTCCAGCAGACAGTCCAATTTCCAGCAGACAGTCCAATTTCCAGCAGACAGTCCAATTTCCAGCAGACAGTCCAATTTCCAGCAGACAGTCCAATTTCCAGCAGACAGTCTCTCTCTCTCTCTCTCTCTCTCTCTCTCTCTCTCTCTCTCTCTCTCTCTCCCTCGGGCAGAAAGATAGCTAAGAACATCAACATGGGAATCTTTCCGGGGAAAGTATGAATGGAAAACATACTTTTCACCTGATTTTGCTCGTTGGATACCCTTGAAGAAGGACTGGGGACACTCCTCTGTAAAGAGAGAGAGATTAAAATACATTCATATCTTATTCTTAAG
This sequence comes from Panulirus ornatus, assembly GCF_036320965.1. Taxonomy (NCBI): domain Eukaryota; kingdom Metazoa; phylum Arthropoda; class Malacostraca; order Decapoda; family Palinuridae; genus Panulirus; species Panulirus ornatus. The sequence goes on from NC_092286.1 coordinate 6,908,075, forward strand.
CAGACTTAATCAGTGTTACTTTAGATAAAAGTATTTGTCTTGCAGTATTTTGAACTTTATCTTTATTCTTCGTTCTGGTGATATCTCACGGTAGTTTAATATTCTGGAGAAAAGTTCTTGTTCTTAAGAAATCTCTTGAGTACGTTCGTATTACATCTTCCCTTTAACTTCCTACAGAGGAGTCTTAAGTCTAAGACAGTGACGCTTAAGCAGAGCAGTTACAGGAATCAGGTACAAAGCCCAGCTTAGGGAGACGAGATATGCAAAGGAAATGATAAACAGACTAGGAGGTTGATGCTGCGTATATATCATGTGTCATTTGTTGCAATGGATGCTCTCTCATTTTCTGTGTGAGTGTTGTACAAAACAGTATGTTCGTGGCGTGGTGGTGACCTTATTAAGAAATACAGAGAGCCTTCACAAACATTGTGAGTCTTCACAAACATTGTGAGTCTTCACAAACATGCTTGACCACAAGATTAAAGGCCTAACATTACCCTCCACAACCATAAAAGAGCATAATATGATAACGTTAACATTTTACACCGCGTACTTTCCCTTCTGCGTAAATATTTACCTTCGCCTCTCATCACAGAGACAGCAGTCAAGGGTCTTCATACAGACACTAGATAAAAAGAAATGTTTTCAAAAGCCAACATTCTACTTCATCAGAAGATGACAACCTTAGCTATTCCCTGGCAGGGGGAGTAAGGGGGCAGTGGCCAGCCCCTAGCAAGGTACACACCCCTGTAGCCACTCCCGTCAAACCAGAGTGGCAGGGGGCCCTGTTGCTAGCCCTAGGAAGGAGAGAAAGAGAGAGAGAGAGAGAGAGAGAGAGAGAGAGAGAGAGAGAGAGAGAGAGAGAGAGAGAGAGAGAAGAGGGGGAGATGGGTGTCTGTAGTATGTCCTAGAAGAAGGAAACGCCTATAGCCAGCCATGGCAAGGGTTCCCTATAGCCAGACCTGGCTGAGGAGGTCACTGTTGCCAGCCCTGGCAGGGAAAGTCACTGTTGCCAGCCCTGGCAGAGAAAGTCACTGTTGCCAGCCCTGGCAGAGAGCCCCGCAGCCCTCCACGGCAGGTGGGTGGCGGTCTCTGTGGGTAGCTTATCCCAGCACTTCACAAGGTAGAAATTGAAAGTAAATCTGGTAGTCTACCAGGCTGACCTCCCCTGTGTATCGATGGATGGTGGGTACGGAAGGAGGGGGGAGGTCATGCTGCCTGCTATTGCCAGCTGTTGTTGGCTTTTGTTGGTTTACAGTGCACAAAGCTGAATTCATTTGCTAGGTTGTAGTTTTCACAGAAAGGATTGTATTCTTGTCTTTCTGGTATATGGTATTCCAGTGTCCGTAGGTTTATGACCATAGACAATGTGATATCTTATTTCTCGTCTTTGCTATTTCAAGAAGTTTATCATCATCATACGATATATTCATTGGGCTGACTTTTGTTTCATGATATCAATGATAATGACTTTTGTTACGTAATATCATTAGCCTAATTTTTCTTCGTTGGTCACAGCCATAGAATACTTTTGTTGATAGTAATATCCATAGAATGAATTCTGCTTGCTGAGATTTTTTATTAATATTCTTTTATTTTTGTTCCTTTTGTTTTGATGACCTTTTTGATCGTGAGGATTTCCTAAGACTCAGCTGTAAAAGACAATTTACAACCACTGGTTCTATTTTGGCATAGGATTAAGGAAGACTGGATTCTCCGTTTATACAGTCGACGATGCTATCATTGCAACGTACGGTACCAACGACCTAGGTTCATGTGTTGATAAATTGTAGTAAAGACTGTGAATACAATGTTTTGTAAGAAGTGGCACCGTCCGATACAGAGCCCAGGTCATGCATTTAGGAAATAGAATTCGCTAATCAGCTTTGCGTCTTGAACATTCGTACAGGCCTTTTCCCTAACACGATCTAAATAAAACAGAATACGTTCACCTGTCAGTCGTATCTGTTATTCATGATTGGCACACACCGGTTCTTTACCTGACTTATTATCTATATTTTCTTAGATACCTTAATTGATAAATAAACTCCTAGCAAACAAAATAGGGAGGATATCGTGAAGTTAGTGTTTCACTTATACAGCCAAACCTCTCCCAACCCTATCTTATCTCGTCCAACCTCTCCAAGGCCATCTTATACTATCGAAGCCTCCTCAGACCCAAACTCATCTCACCAACCCTTTCCAAAGTCAGTGTCATCTCTCCAAACCTTTGCAATAACAATCTTATTTCGTCAAGCCTTTCGCGATCAGTCTTATATCTCGCCAAACTTCTCCATGATCAGCCTAATCTCGCCAAACTTCTCCAAGACCAAACCAGCTTTACCTCGCCAAACTTCTCCAAGACGAACCCAGCCTCAACTCGCCAAACTTCTCCAAGACCAACCCAGCCTTACCTCGCCAAACTTCTTCAAGACCAATAAGCCTTACCTCGCCAAACTTCTTCAAGACCAAACCAGCCTTACCTCGCCAAACATCTCCAAGACCAACCAGCCTTACCTCGCCAAACTTCTTCAAGACCAATAAGCCTTACCTCGCCAAACTTCTCCAAGACCAAACCAGCTTTACCTCGCCAAACTTCTCCAAGACCAACCCAGCCTTACCTCGCCAAACTTCTTCAAGACCAATAAGCCTTACCTCGCCAAACTTCTCCAAGACCAAACCAGCTTTACCTCGCCAAACTTCTCCAAGACCAATAAGCCTTACCTCGCCAAACTTCTCCAAGACCAAACCAGCCTTACCTCGCCAAACTTCTCCAAGACCAAACCAGCTTTACCTCGCCAAACTTCTCCAAGACCAATAAGCCTTACCTCGCCAAACTTCTCCAAGACCAAACCAGCCTTACCTCGCCAAACTTCTCCAAGACCAAACCAGCTTTACCTCGCCAAACTTCTCCAAGACCAATAAGCCTTACCTCGCCAAACTTCTCCAAGACCAAACCAGCCTTACCTCGCCAAACATCTCCAAGACCAAACCAGCTTTACCTCGCCAAACTTCTCCAAGACCAACCCAGCCTTACCTCGCCAAACTTCTCCAAGACCAAACCAGCCTTACCTCGCCAAACATCTCCAAAAACCATTCTTAATCTCGACAAGCCTCTCCAAAACCAATCGTATCTCCAACACACATACACACACACACACACACACACACACACACACACACACACACACACACACGCCATTATTAGCAAGATTCACGAACTGTAAATTTCAAACAGCGTTTCCTGTGACCTTCCCATCACTGGGACTGATTATCTCCCAATTATAGCATTTATGTTACGTTCTGATTCGACCGTATAACCTAGCATATTCCTCACCTTTCTCTATTTTTCCTTTTGTTATCTAGCTGCTCTCCCTCGCCAGGCACGTTACTAACCCTCTTTACCGTAAGATTATAAGAACAAAACGTTCTTCTACCACTGGACGTTGTGGTGGATGTGGTGGATGTCTTTGTCCCTGGTTGAGTGATCTTTGCTACGTAACGACTGTTGAGCCACATGGGTCATTTACTGCCTAGACAGGAACTTTGTTAATTACGGTGGATTATTACCCAGCTGACACACTCTCTCCCAGACTGGGGTGAGGTGGGTGGGGTGGGAGGTGATTATTACACACGCTCCCAGGCTGACGAGGGCGAACACACACACAAATACACACACACCTGGTGCTCATGAAGGCTGACACTCTCTCTCTCTCTCTCTCTCTCTCTCTCTCTCTCTCTCTCTCTCTCTCTCTCTCTCTCTCTCTCTCTCTCTCTCTCTCTCTCCCGGGCTGATGAGGGCTTAAAAACTCTCCCGGGCTGACGAGGGCTTAAAAACTCTCCCGGGCTGACGAGGGCTGACACTCTCCCAGGCTGACGAGGGCTGACACTCTCCCGGGCTGATGAGCAGGCCTGACACCCTCCTCGGCTGACGAGGCTTCCATGCTGATGCTGCAGGAAATTTCTTTTTTTCACTATTTTTTTCCCTCATTTTCTGGTTTATGTCCACTGACATCCCCCTCATTTTCATCACATATTCTTTCCCCTTTTCATCATATCTCCATCTCCTTCTTTCTCATCTCTATCCCTTCTTATCTATTCCTAATTTTTCCTTCCCTAAATTGTGTACCTTTCCAAATCTATCTCTCTTATCGTCCATAATCTCCTCCTCCTCCTCCTCCTCCTCCTCCTCCTCCTCCTCCTCCTCCTGTCGTCCATTCCCTATCTCTACTCTTTTATCAGCGTCTCCTTCTCTTCTTACCTCGCCTCCCGGACAATGGTACCATGCCAGCAGCCACTACGCCATTGTTCCAAGCCTCAGCGACAGCCACAGTGCGCCGGGATGCTTCCTGCTGGCCACAGAGGGTGAGACAGGAGCGCGGTCTGGCATCACTGTCCTCTCTCTCTCTCTCTCTCTCTCTCTCTCTCTCTCTCTCTCTCTCTCTCTCTCTCTCTCTCTCTCTCTCTCACTTCAACTTTACTGTGATTTGGTGGTCTTGAATTATGAACATAAATGCAGGGTCGCTGTATTTTATGTGAAGATTGGTATCAAGGATTTTTCGGTCGACGCTGCGTTGTATACTTGTCGTGTTGTCTTGACATCTCAGATATGTTTAGGTACTATATCACACTCTTGAGCACGACGGCACGACCCTTGAGCACGACGGCACGACCCTTGTGCACGACGGCACCACCTTTGGGCACGACGGCACGACCCTTGTAGTGCCATGGTCTCTGACCTGACCAGTAAGGGTCGAGTGAGTGACCGAGGCATGACACGCAAGGGTCACATAGTTAGTCGTGCTCATGGGTCATATCGTCGTACTCAAAGGTCGCACCGTTGTACTCAAGGGTCGTACCTTTGTACTCAAGGGTCGTGTCGTTGCACTCAAAGGTCGTGCCATCGTGGGGGACAATTTGGATGGAGGGGGAGGTGACAACTGACTGGATGTGTGGTCATTTCAAAGAGCCCATTGCTCGACACAATCCTTCCTTTATCGAGGATTAGTTTAGCAAGAACTATTGTTTCCCTTCCCTAATTATTTGATCAATTTCACGCTCATGTGAACGCTACATGTTAGCACATGTGAGTCCACTTACCTCTTGTTCTCTGCTAGTGTTCGTCAACCCTATATCATCTATTTCTCATGCCATATTCTGGGCTATCTTACATTTCTTTCAGGAAACACGGTCAGTGATTTTAAGCACATACGTAGTCCAGGGTTCTTGGTCCACGACCGCTGTACAGGCCATATGCCATTCATCGTTCGTAGAATGGCCTTGGGGGAACACAACATCCACTGTTTATTGCCATCCCGCGAGTTATGTTTCCCATATAAGTCGGTCTTCCGCTGGTGGCACAATGTACTGCATGATATCAGTACATTCTAAGGAGATGTGAAGCATATATATATATCTATATATATATATATATATATATATATATATATATATATATATATATATATATATATATATATATATATATATGAATGACGAGGAACTGCACACTGTGGTAGAGCACTGTGGTAGAGCCTACTCCAGATGTGGTACAAAAATGATTCAGACCTTCTCTTTCTCCTAACTTCCGAACCGTCATTATACCTCTCTCTCTCTCTCTCTCTCTCTCTCTCTCTCTCTCTCTCTCTCTCTCTCTCTCTCTCTCTCTCTCTCTCTCTCTCTTTTAATCTAACCGAGGACATAGACTTTACAGAGCTGGTAATAGTTTCATAACTTGTTAAAGTTCGAACACCTCCCTCCCTCCCTCCCTCCCTCTTCCCCACCCCAACCCAAACCATTGGTCGGGGGACACTGCAGAGAATTCAATATCCTCTACGCCACACATCGCAGTAGAGCCGAAGATCTCATGGCTGTGGTGAGGGGGTATCACCCTTCAAGCCGCCTCACCAAAGCTGTTCGTGGATAGCCTTGTTGTCGAGTCTGCGGAGAAAAAGAGTATCTTATAGATGTTTATAAATGTGGTCTTGTAAATAAGGCAGGTGTGTGGGTAGTGTTGATGTGTTGCTGTGATGGGCCTGTAGTACGTCCTGTGTGTGTGTGTGTGTGTGTGTAGTAGTAGGAGGCGGGTGTGGGGTTAACCTATGGTGGTGGTGTGGGTGGTATCAGTGCGTGTACTTCTAGCCAGGCAGACGGGGTGTGTGAACAACTGGCATAGATACCAAGTACCAATTAACCCGAGTGATTGGTAGTGTGTATAAGTGTTTAGTTTATATAGTCACTGATTTAGCAGTATAGGTTAGAAAAGTGCGTTATGTCTATGGTTAAGTGTTTGTGTGTGTGTGTATGTATGTGGAATAACCTGTTTGTACGTACGTATTTGTACTGTACGGGGAGGGAGTTTTACACTCGTGGGGCCCATTTCTTGTGTGTGTGTGTGTGTGTGTGTGTGTAAACACATGCCACCCGAGCAGGCGCAGGCGACCAGACCTGTATTTGTGTTTCAGCTCCAAAATTTCGTCTTACCTGAGGTACTCGATTCTGATGCTTCCTCGAGCTCGGCAGCCTTTTACATTTGTTGAGACGTCTCACAGACCACACAAGAAAGAGAGAGAGACAGTCTGTTTTCACGAAAGGAGTATTGCACTGGATTTTCCCGTCCAAGACTATTCTCGTATTGGACTTCTAAAAGTTTACTTTTGTGAAAAACTAACTTGTACTAGTTTACTAAGTAGGATTTATGAATTAACTGTCAAAAAAGGGTTTATGTGTATGTACCTTAGTGTCACAAACATCCATCGTGTATCTCAAAAGTTGCGGTATTTAGATGAACTGTTAATCAGAATGGTAACAGACAACATACCTTGATGACGTAGCGCATCAGTATTGCCAGAACATATGTTCTCCAGGAACACATCTGACACAGGTTGGTTATAGTTCAGTTATATATCAGGGTTGCCATCTCGAATGGCAACCTAGAGTGTGAGTTGCCATCATTCAGTGTGGCAACCTTCATTATATGTGCCATCGTTTGAGATTGAAAAAATAAAAAGTACTTTAACCTGATTTTCTTTGAGTCAGGAATTCGCTCTTGCCAAATCTAGCGAGAAAGAGAATGGAGAAGACATAAGGATGACATATCGTGTCATGAAAGAGTTCCCAGAGGTATCAGCTGAAGCAATTAGAATGAAATTAGGGAGGAGACCCACGGCAATATCTGATAATCCAGTCCCGGTGATTACTCAGGAACCTCTGTATGACATGGTAAGCAAGCCTAGCTGGCCAAGGGATCTCTTACGTTATGTGATTACGAATGTCAGAAACTCAGGACCTGAGACAGTGTGCCATATTGGCCTTTCATTCACAGTCTATCATTCTTCACTTCCCGTATACCTGTCCATCTATCTGTCTATCTGTTTCACTGTCTACCTTCCTGACTGTCTATCTGTCTGTCTGTCTTTTTGTCTATATGTATGTGCGTCTTCTTAAGGTTCCATCTGTCTGTCTGAGTCTTCTTTTGTCTGTCTATCTCACTGTCTATCCATCCGTCTGCCTGTCTATCTTTTTGTCTGCTCTGTTCTCTCTCTCTCTCTCTCTCTCTCTCTCTCTCTCTCTCTCTCTCTCTCTCTCTCTCTCTCTCTCTCTCTCTCTCTCTCTCTCTCTCTCTCTCTCTCTCTCTCTCTCTCTCTCTCTCTCTCTCTCTCTCTCTCTCTCTTCACAATTCTAACAATCAACATCGCTAGACAACTGCCAATAAGTAGCAAGGCAAATGTCCTTTATAAACTCCTTTTCTTTAAACCCTTTGCTTCGTCGAACACATACATTACAGTCATCCGTTTAACTGAAGCAGATCAAAGCCGGATCGGTTTATTCTAATGAATTGCTGATTATTGTAATCTAATATGTAATCAATTAAGGTACTGGCTCTCTTATCTTTTGATTACTGAATGTTTTATATAAAGTGTTTTTTTTATGGAATAATTAACGTATCAATTGGTGCAAATTAACTAAATCAACATTAGGCTCTTTAAGCACGAGGGAACGACTCTTTAAACACGATGGTACGACCTCTGAGTATGACGATACGACCCTTGAGCATGACGGTACGACCCTTAAACATAACACTGCGATTCTCAAGTATATTAGCATTGCCCTTTGACCTGACGTATAAGGGCAAGGTGAAAGGCCAGGCGGTCATAATTCTCAAGGGTCGTGCAGTCGTTCTAAAAAAAGTCGTACCGTCGTGTACATCTCGTACAGCAGATGGGTATATTTCTTTAAGACTAATGTTGAAATTCTATTCAGTAATTCCCAAGCGACCGCTATATGAAGCAAGATAAGCACCGACCGCTATATGAAGCAAGATAAGCACCTAGTGCTATATGAAGCAAGATAAGCACCGAGCGCTATAGGAAGCTCTAGACACGCCCTGAGCGCTACATGAAGCTATATACGCTATACAAAGCTAGATAGGTGTAGACCAAGGACGTAATATCTGAATTTGATCATTGGAACGGAAACACGATTCTCTCTCCATGGTTGAAGCTGCGACAGAATTACCTGCGTTGTTTTGTTAATCAGGCTTAATGACTGTCTGGGCGTTAATTAACATTTTGCGTCATAACAATGAATTACAGGACACCTGAGCCACGGCGCGGTAATGGCGACTTCCTCTAAATATTCGCCATTAATCCTAATGAATTTGTTCTGAACACATGACGACTTGACTGAGCGACTGCCGCTTGTTTTGATGGGTGGTGGGGGGGAGGAGGGGAGGTGAGTCGTGGGGTGTGGGGTGTGGAGGGGAAGTGGGGTCGAGGGTGAGGGGTGGGGGTTTGGCTAACTGCAGGTTGAAGGGTCATAGCAGACTCATAGCTGCAGGAGGGGAGGTGTAGTGGCTGTCTGTTGACTGAGATGGGGTAGTGGCTGCCCACTGGCTGAGAGAGAGAGGGAGGTCGTACGTGGCTTCAAACTGGCTGAAGGAGATGTGTTTACCTGTTGGCTGAGATGGAGGAGGGAGGGGAGGGTCGTGGCTAAATGGTCACCAGTCAAAAGCTTCATAAGAAATCCATGATTGCTTCTCTGTAAACGGGACGAGCTGTTCTGAAAAAAGCTGAAATAGAAAAAAAAATAAGCGAAAAATGAAATGGTGTTAAAACACATCACTGCAAGAATAAACGAGATGATTCTATACCAAATAGATGTTAATGATGATAAAGCTCATTTACAGAAACACGTGTTGAAGACCTGTGCCGGGTGTGGGCTGACTACCGCACCCAGGATTCGAACCCAAGCGGGCACTTGCTGTCTCATGGTCAGTAACGCTAACCAATACACCACGGTGGCCATGTGTGTGTGTGTGTGTGTGTGTGTGTGTGTGTGTGTGTGTGTGCGTGTGTGTGTGGATGTGTGTGTGTGTGTGTGTGTGTGAAAATCATTCACACATTTACGCTCGACCAAACACTTCCAATCCATATTAACCCAAGTGGTAAGTCAAGAAATATCAAATATACGAAAAATTGTCTTTGATTCAGGATATCTGGTCTGTGATGGGCTGGAGATTCGATGATTATCAGATTCTCAGCAAATTATTTCAACAAGTTGGAATTATGGAACTGGAAACGAGAGATAAGGTAATTGAAGAAATGACCAAAGGATTATATTAAGATCCTGGCATTCATCTTCAGAATTTCCAATCACTATTGAGTGATCTATACGTAATATCTGTCTTAAAAGTAATTCATGAATTATATTACATTTGACGTTAATATCTTACAAGATAATATACTTCCCTATTGAAATGAATTTCTGGCGTCCATTATCACACACTATGGGAAATTGATTGTCTTTTTTCTTTATTTCTTTCGTTGTTTTGTGGTGTGGTGTAAACACGGCTATCTGTGACGTCACCCAATCTCGTAAGTAAGTAGGGGGAGCCTCATTGGCCCAGGCTGGCTACCCTCTTCCTTATTGCCATGTGCCGAGATCTCTGATTGGATGAGGTCCTTTCAAAGGATTGCCAATATTTAGAACCCAACTAATTTCCTAGCACCACCTCTCTCTCTCTCTCTCTCTCTCTCTCTCTCTCTCTCTCTCTCTCTCTCTCTCTCTCTGTCCAGTTCAATGTTCTGTAGAATAAGGGAAAACGAAAAGATCCCAAATGGATCGTTCTAAAACTCAGCTTACATGCAGACATCCGAACTTCTGACTTGCTAATCAGTAAACACTATCTAGTTTAAGTTTACCAATGGAAATGTTACCCAGAATTCATTTTGTATCAGTGGCTATCTAGATCATCCTGTACTGGATGTTATCTAGATCATCCTGTACTGGATGTTATCTAGATCATCCTGTACTGGATGTTATCTAGATCATCCTGTACTGGATGTTATCTAGATCATCCTGTACTGGATGTTATCTAGATCATCCTGTACTAGCTGTTATCTAGATCATCCTGTACTGGATGTTATCTAGATCATCCTGTACTAGCTGTTATCTAGATCATCCTGTACTGGATGTTATCTAGATCATCCTGTACTGGATGTTATCTAGATCATCCTGTACTGGATGTTATCTAGATCATCCTGTACTGGATGCTATCTAGATCATCCTGTACTGGATGTTATCTAGATCATCCTGTACCGGATGTTATCTAGATCATCCTGTACTAGCTGTTATCTAGATCATCCTGTACTAGTTGTTATCTAGATCATCCTGTACTGGTTGTTATCTAGATCATCCTGTACTGGATGTTATCTAGATCATCCTGTACTGGATGTTATCTAGATCATCCTGTACTGGTTGTTATCTAGATCATCCTGTACTAGATGTTATCTAGATCATCCTGTACTGGATGTTATCTAGATCATCCCGTACTGGTTGTTATCTAGACCATCCTGTACTAGCTGTTATCTAGATCATCCTGTACTAGATGTTATCTAGATCATCCTGTACTGGATGTTATCTAGATCATCCTGTACTGGATGTTATCTAGATCATCCTGTACTAGCTGTTATCTAGATCATCCTGTACTAGATGTTATCTAGATGATCCTGTACTGGATGTTATCTAGATGATCCTGTACTAGCTGTTATCTAGATCATCCTGTACTGGATGTTATCTAGATTATCCTGTACTGGTTGTTATCTAGATCATCCTGTACTAGCTGTTATCTAGATCATCCTGTACTAGCTGTTATCTAGATCATCCTGTACTAGATGTTATCTAGATCATCCTGTACTGGATGTTATCTAGATCATCCTGTACTGGATGTTATCTAGATCATCCTACGTGCGTGGGAAAACACTCCATCAACCTCAGTGCCTTCCTTTAAAGGGAATACCTTTTTTTCCTAGAACAACTTTCCGACGCCACAAATTAATTTGACGCGAAGTTGTTTGGGGTAAGTTGGTGTAAAGTTACAGTAAATCCTTCCCCTCGTATCACACACACACACACACACACACACACACACACACACACACACACACACACACACACACACACACAACAAAAAATAAAAAGGTAAGAGCATTATGAATTTCCAACTAAACAAGTGATAATTTCATCCAGCTAGAGATTTGGCAAGCATATCACACACATTGTGATAAATAGATTGATCATTAAAGGTTATAGATATTCTCTCTCTCTCTCTCTCTCTCTCTCTCTCTCTCTCTCTCTCTCTCTCTCTCTCTCTCTCTCTCTCTCTCTCTCTGTACAGACCGTGCCCTCAAGAGCTGTGGCACACCACTGCCCGACCTCGCCCAGCTTCATAAAGCTTCCCTATGACATTCCTTCGTTATAGAAGAATGAACGCTTTCCTTTTTGGGGCAGATGAGTATAAACACGACTCCCAGTCTTGCTGTGAGTTCTCCTGCCTATCTCCCCATTTTATCATTTATATTTTCGACAATTTATTTACCAATTCCTTTCATCATATGATTACTTTCCCCATCTATCAAGCTCACCATCCACCCACGCATTCGTTCGATATTCCATTTTTATCTCTCGCTGATAGTGGAACGAACTCGGAGGGTGGAAAGGGGGGGGGGGGAGTGAAAAGATAAAACCGTAGGGAGGAAGATAAAACTAGAGAAAAAGTGAAAAAGAAGGATTAAATGTCAAAGGGGTGGTGGGTAAGGGAGAGAGAGGTAGTGGTACATACAGAGCCACCAACCCTACCTTTGTCACAAGGTGAAGACTATCGTGTAGCGCTCAGTCCACAAGAGAGAGAGAGAGAGAGAGAGAGAGAGAGAGAGAGAGAGAGAGAGAGAGAGAGAGAGAGAGAGAGAGAGAGGAGGGTATATATGTGAGAGGAGATATGAGGGAATGAATCGTGTAAAAAGAGAATATTAAAGAGTTTTAGGTCACTGTCAATAACATAGTAATATATGAAAATAGAAAATGTAATATTTCATATCTATCTACAGTAAGTCATGAATGTATTCCTATTTCTAGCTATGTACTCAGACATCTTTGTACTCAGGTACGTTGTCTCCCACTGACACATGAGAGGCTGCCTCTTTACAATGAACATCATTAGCTTTTCATTTCCAAATATTGCATCGTGAGTGCAACCTTCTCCTTCGTATAATTTCTCACAATATACACCACCTCACTCTTCGTCTCCCTTCACATCCTTTCTACCACATTCCTCCTCATTCCAAACCCTCACCTCACACACATATTACCCAACCCTCATACACCCCCCTCTACTAAATGTCACCTGATTTTGTCCTTCTCTCAAAATCATATGTCCTCATTCTGTCCTATCACCTCACAATTTTTCTCACTTTTGTATCCTTCCTCCTTCCTGCTTCGCAATCATTTCTTCGTTCCTTTCATGCCTCACTCACGCATCTTCATTCAATCATTCTATACACTTTAAATCGTACTATAGTCGGAGGGCGTTCAATTATTTTTCCCCGGCTTACAGTATGCTCGTTTTCTGAAGTGATATATATATATATATATATATATATATATATATATATATATATATATATATATATATATATATATATATATATATATATATATATATATATATATATATATTTTGCTTTGTCGCTGTCTCCCGCGTTTGCGAGGTAGCGCAAGGAAACAGACGAAAGAAATGGCCCAACCCACCCCCATACACATGTATATACATACACGTCCACCCACGCAAATATACATACCTACACAGCTTTCCATGGTTTACCCCAGACGCTTCACATATATATATATATATATATATATATATATATATATATATATATATATATATATATATATATATATATATATATATATATATATATATATATATATATATATATATATATATAACTCACCTATGCTGAACTCCTACAAACCAGTGCAGCGTGACGTTGAAATCAAACGAGTATCAACACACCTCACACTCACGACTTTAGCCTGCGTAACTTTCCTCAGCCCGCTAGCAACTTGCCAGCCTTTCAAGATGCCTCATCTTCCGTCCTTCCTGCTTTACTTATAACCATTTCCCCGAGACGTCTCAAGTGGGGGGTGCAGCCTCTCCAACTTCCCACCATTGAAACTGATTTCACAAAGAGGATTCTCTTCCTGAAACACCGTCAAAGTGGCAGCGCTCTCTTGTTTTGTTGACTTGCCCAGCACCTCTGCTCTAGTGGCCATGCCCGTCTCTCTGTCTCAGTGAGCAACCCCGTGCCCCTGTCCCACATGCAAGTCCCATCCCTTCTATCCCAATAGCCAACACTCACGCCCTTCCCCTGTAAGCAGCACTCAGTCTTTCCCCAGTAGACAGGCCTCAGTCCTTCCCTAGTAAACACCCCTTACTCCTTCCCCAGTAGACATTCCCTCGTCTCTCTCTCTCTCTCTCTCTCTCTCTCTCTCTCTCTCTCTCTCTCTCTCTCTCTCTCTCTCTCTCTCTCTCTCTCTCTCTCTCTCTCTCTCTCTCTCTCTCTCTCTCTCTCTCGCCCAGTACCCACCACCTACTACGTTAGCAAGCATCCTACCCTGGCAGACCAGCTACACATCCCACCCCCATGACCGAGAATACTAACCCTAACCCCAGACCAGAACCCCAAGTACCCCCTCCTCAAGCACCCAACCCCCAGTTTCCATTGTTGCCTGCCACATAATCTTTCCCTTCCTTCCTCCCCACCATCCTTTACCCACCAGCATCCTGAGTCCACTGTCCCATTAACCTCCCCTTCCCCTCCGCCTCAGTAGCTTTCTCCTTCCTTCTCCTCCAACAGCTTCCTCTTCCTCCCGCCTTAAAAAGATTGTTGGGTAAAATTAAATCACTTGGCACGGGGGAATCAAGGGTGTGCCTGGATGGCAGACGCCTCTTGAGAAACAACGAGTGGTCTTAAACGTATCTGACCGGCTCAGTGTGACAAGTGGTGTGCCTCAGGGTCTAGTTTTAGTCCCCATTATTTTTTCTTACTTAATCTGGAAACGAGAATTGGAGGTCGAATCTCAGAATTTCCCGACGTCAGTAATGTAGTGGATGAAATCCAAAGGAAGATTGTCATAACTGAATAAGATCAAGGCAAATTGATACAATAAACGGAGATATGGCAAGTAGACTTCACTGTACACAAATGCAAAACAATGACTTTGGGTGAAAGAAATATTCAACACGACCACAGAATATTTACAAAGTTATCATTAGAAGAAAAAGGAGAAGGAAAAAACCCGAGAGAGTGGAAATGAATAATGACCCAGAGATACCAATACAATGCTTAAATGCATATCGTTAAATGAAGTATATGTTAGGGTCTGTAACTAGTGATGGAAACTACAAAATGAAAGATATAATCCTTTGCTCTCTACAACGCCCTGGTCACACTAAACTTATAACACGCTTTCTGAGCTTTTAGGTTAACAAGCTTTATCAAAGCTCAACCAAATTAAATCCAGAAATGAGCAATAAACCTTTTAAAAAAAGAGAAATTTAGATTTATTGGTTGCGTGGAGGTCTATTAGAGTTTTTAGAACAAGAGATATCTAATTCTCCGCAATAGTTTCTGATTAATGAATATATGCAAATTGCCAGAAATAATAACGTCTTGTAATCAAATGGGATGAGATGTAATATATGCAAGAACATAAGTCTCTTCAACAGTAAAAGCACAGAACAGCGAAGAAATAACCTACCATGAGATATTGTTAACAGGTAGAGACTGTATCTAAATATTTAAAACATGCTCAAACAATTACTTTGAGGTTATTGATCACCAGTGTACATAAACACTGTGGTGCATGACAGCTGTGTTCATGTTAGTATAATCAATGGATACGTATTTCAATTTCCTTTTTTCTTTTTTTCTTTTTCTTTTCGAGAGTTGAGGTAAAAAAAGAAATTCCTCTTCCCCAGAGTACCCGGAGGCTGTAATTACATCAGGATTGGTTCCATTTTATCCCTTCCCATAAAATGTCTATGTGAGCACATTGTATATTTCACGGTTAGTGTACCCTCACACCCAGTTTCTTTCAGGGTGACGTGCAGGAAAGAGTGGAGGGTGGGGAGGAAACCTCCCTCTTTAGTATAGTGTCTTCAACTATAATAGTGGTTGGGATAGAGCCTTATACATTAATCACCTTTGTTCCATCTATAGTGCAGGGTGTAGGGTGGGTGTCCTGTCTCCATCTATAGTGCTGGATAGGGTGTAAGGCTCCTTCTTTACTATCCTATTTCCATCTATATTGGTGGTTGGACTGGAGCCAACCGTTTACCGTCTTGTCTCCATCTATAGTAGTGAGCTGAATGCAGCCTTCGTACCTTATTGTCCTGTCTCCATATACACTGAGGTGAGGGAAGAAGCCTTCTGCCTTAGTGTACCGTCTGCATTTAGAATGGTGGGTGGGTTGGTGTCTTCTGGTTTTATATTCTGCTTCTGTCTATATCAATGTGTGGGAAAGAGGCTTCCGTTTTACCATCCTGTCTCTGTCTATATAGATTAGAAATGTGCTATACTATTACTATCCTCCGTCAGCTATCCTCATCATCATAGACCTTCGTTGGAGCCACCCCTTGCCCCCAATGCAGCTATCCCCTTCACCCCAAGCAGCTTCCCCTCTCCCACCACTCCCCAATCCCCCAGCATATCTCCCTCCCCTCCTAGTTGGTCCCCACCGCCCTTCTTCTGCTCCCCGGCGCCCGCCCTCCCCCTAGGCCCTCAGCACGACCAGCCCTCACGGGCTAATCTAGTAATTACTGGTGACGATGTCTGGGAAGCTTCTGACACTTCCACTAATAAAGTTAGCCCAGCAGGATCCTCTCGGCCGGGGTCGTTATAAGACAACTTTCTGGGTCAGTCTTAGCAAAGCCTCGCGTAAAATGACGAGGTCGCTTGCTCAAGTATATTCTAACATTCATTTCTACTTACTTTGCCTGTGATTCAGTACATTTCGTAGAGTGTAATTCCGTGTTATTCTACCATGAAAGCTGGTGTTGTCTAGGATATGGACGCTGAAAATTGCCGTCAGGGGATGTTTGACAGACTGTTCCTCTGATATACTTACATGGAGTACGATTCTATACATATGCTGATACATAGAAATGTATCCTTACACTCAGGAGGGAGAACGTACATATGTATACGCAAAGAGTCGCAGAAACAGACACAAAAATATACATATTCACACTCATGCACACGTTCATAGTTACATACATATGTACAGAAAAGTTCTTTAAAACCAAATATATCTGTTTGTTATCATCTAGTTACATACATTTGTATAGAAAAGTCCTTTAAGATTAAATGTATCTGTCTGTTATCATTTATCTGCTTGTAGTCACTGTAATTTATCTGTAAACATTTAGCAATTAATCCTATAGCATGTCTTCTTCTTCTATGAGCTGTACTATAGATAGACTATGGTATTCGTGCCTGTTTATGCCCTAGTAATTGTATAATCCACATCTTAATGATACAAGGAGAACAGACGATCACGCCCTCGGCAATTATAGGTCGGGAACAACTTTGTTAGGTATCTGACACAACAACTCCAACTTCTCTTGACACAGTTTAGGTACTGTAAGTACCAATTACACTGCGGTAGAGAATTGTCTATCATTAGGAAAGTGCCTACAATTAGGAAAGTATCTATTATTAGGGCAGTAGATATAACAGTAGAGAAATTATCTATCATCCATGAAGTACCTATCATTAGGAAAGTATTTATCATTAGATAGTCTCCAATAGTAGAGAAATTATCTATCATTAAGGAAGTGCCTATAATTAGGAAAGTATTATCAGGACAGTATATAACAGTAAAGAAATTATCTATCATTTAGGAAGTACTTATACTATGACAAGATCTATCATTAGGACAGTATCAATCATTTGGAAAGTGTGTAACATCAGGAAATCATCTAACATTAGGGAAGTACCTAACATTAGAAAAATATCTATCATTAAGAAAGTATCTCTCATTAGGAAAGTACCAATCTTAAGGACAGTATTTAACTTTAGGAGATTATCTATCATTAGGAAAGTATCTTTAATTCATGAAGCATTCATCATTAAGCTAAATAGTGCCCATGTATTATCAAATCTTGTTTTATTATCTCGTATCTATATATGTAGATTCATTCCATGCATGTATTTGATAATTTATTTCATTCATTATTCATTCTTCTTCATCTATCATCTTATTTCACGACTTTGGTTTCATTTTTGGCTGGCACAGACGTAAACAATAATGGATATATACATATTTCATGGCAAAGGTATTAACGTCTCTTTCATATTTGTGTGTATATATTCAGTAAAATTCATGAGAGTAAGAGACAATGAAAAACTTTAAAACGAGATATTCTAAAGCAAAATCCAATTTTGGGAAGCACTCTATATGAGTGGCCACGACTGTTTTAGATGTAAATGGTGGCAAATGTGGTTAGTTAAACAATGTGGAGGGAGATTAATGTTAATGTCACTCATCTCTAATCGTGATGACACTTTTCCCATGAGTTGTCACATCATCTTGGTAGTTGTTGTGTGCCAATTAATGTCAACCGCGTTGCTAAAGCCATGTGTTTCTCTCTCTCTCTCTCTCTCTCTCTCTCTCTCTCTCTCTCTCTCTCTCTCTCTCTCTCTCTCTCTCTCTCTCTCTCTCTCTCTCTCTCTCTCTCTCTCTCTGAGTGGATGGCTATTCCTGTTTTTTTTTTCTTTTCTCCTGTGCATATATGTCTGTGTCTATACAATTCTTTTTTCTTTAAATGCGGTGACCAAGTCTGAGAATGATGTGATATGATCATATTCTAATCATTTGAGGCATCTAAACGCATGCTGGTACATACGTAGTGGAATAGAAAACATGGTATTAAGCGATAATCCAAGCCTTTGAAGCCATGAAAATCATTTCTTAAACTTCCAAGAACGCCTCGACCCCCAGCTCCTGCACAGGAAAAATGTCAACATGCTGGAAGATGGCCTCAACTCCGGCTCCTGCACAGGATAAATGTCAACACGAGTTGAACGCATCACTCCGTCCCCCAGCCAGACATCCGACGGAAATGATACGAGCGAAAAATATAGTTGACGGTGGAAAGAGTTTAGGACTGCGGGAGTGGTGGAGGAGATGGTAAGCTAGGGAGAGAGAGAGAGAGAGAGAGAGAGAGAGAGAGAGAGAGAGAGAGAGAGAGAGAGAGAGAGAGAGAGAGAGAGAGGAGAGCCGAGAGCGAAGAAGATGGTGAAGAGGAGAGGAATACATATATAAAGTGGGAAAGACTACGAAGAATGAGATGAGGAAAATTGGGGAATGGCTGGAGGAGTAATAGGGATGAGGAAGATAAGACTAAGGGAAAGTAATGATGAATAAATATGGGTAAAAGATGAAGACAGAGCAATATTTCAGGAGACAGTCCATATATGTATTTCATAACACTATCTTCAAAGTCTAGATACCCTTTTTTGTCAGACGGAGTGATACAAAGCGCTATAAATAAAAGTATGCTACGTAATGAATCAAAGCTCTTAACACAAGTATCCATTACATATTAAACTGAATCTGTCTGCGAGAAATTTCATTTAATAATTATTCACTTAATAATATCACTTACGTCAGAAAACGGAGAAAAGACAGAATGATACCTATGAGCACTATGCAAAAATTTTGTGGTGATTTCAGTCTCTTTTTTCATTCTCGTAGGAAAACATGTTGATACACCTACCTGTCTAATCCTTCCTCTCACACTTCTGTCCGCTCACTTTCTCTTTAAACCTTCTCTTTGTCAGAATAATCCCCTAATAAAACAGAGTTCCCCTGTAGTATGTTTCACATTGCACTATATATATTCACCCTATTCACTCCACCGTTTCACACTTTCTCCTATTTCAGTTTTCCCTTATTTGATATCGAATTAGTCTCTTTTCCATAAGTATCTATTTCTCATTTGATCCTCGCTTACGTCTCACGTTATCCATTTGTTGGTGGTGATCTCTTCTGCCACTGTGCCTTGCTTAGGGTAAGGATCCTGCCAGCTATAACCTTTAACACTCATATAATAAACAAAGACAAATGATCTTTTTGTTTGATAAATGGAGATCCGCTTAGCCCCCCTTCCCTCTCTCTCCCTCTCTCTCCCTCTCTCTCCCTCGCTCAAGTATTGGCGACTGTCATCCGGGTGGGCAATTCTCATAACCTGGATGAGGTGGGGGAGCCATGGTCTATCCTGATGGTGGTGATATTCCTTGATCAAGACGGTAAAGACACCTTCGACCCGACGGTATAGCCACTGAACAACATGACTCAAACCCCTGAAGCACAATATGACGTATGGCACGACCCCTGAACACAATGGCACGACCCCTGAACACAATGGCACGACCCCTGAACACAATGGCAGGACCCCTGAACACAATGGTACGAACCCTTGAAACACGAAGGACACGATCCCTGAACACAATGGTACGAACCCTTGAAACACGAAGGACACGATCCCTGAACACAATGGCACGACCCCTGAACACAATGGCACAACCCCTGAACACAATGGTACGAACCCTTGAAACACGAAGGACACGATCCCTGAACACAATGGTACGAACCCTTGAACACAATGGCACGACCCCTGAACACAATGGTACGAACCCTTGAAACACGAAGGACACGACCCCCGAACACAATGGTACGAACCCTTGAAACACGAAGGACACGATCCCTGAACACAATGGTACGAACCCTTGAAACACGAAGGACACGATCCCTGAACACAGTGGCATGACTGACCCTTAAGCAAGACGGTTTGACCTTTAAGAATGATAACCTTACCTTATACCTCACTGTCAAAGGTGTGGCAGAAGGTGTGTGAGATATATCATTTTCACTGAAAAATAAGAACATATCATCGCTAAATAAGTCATAGAATATATAATATATGTATACATGTGTGTTTAAAACGATATGAAAATTAAGTATAAACCACTCTGTATGCATGTGTAGTACGTCATCTCTCTAGTATTATTATTCTGCCTTCCGTCTCCAGGGGTACGTTTTTGAAATACCACGAGTAAGTGAACCGTGGTTGGCTGCGTCCGTAGACTTTTCGCCTCCGCCGCGCGGGAACTGGAGTGAGCGTTCCACCTACTCCCATCCCCAGCCCAAGCCTGTGTATACCCCTGCCATCTGTTACTGCCTGAGTAGCACGCATGAGCCCTCCCTAACGCTCCTGTTAAGACAATAGACTAAGATGTCTTGCTGAAGTATTATAGTATCAAAGAGAAACATTACTCACTCTAATAATGCTTTCTCAGATATTTCATCTGACACTCGAATCATAGGACTGAGACAACATATTGGATACCTTTCCTGGGGTTTACAATAATGATCATGATATCAATCAAACATTAGATATTGATCAATGCGATCAAAAGTCCAATGCAACAAAGCAGGATGAGAGAGTTGCTTTTATAAGGATTTAATAGATTATGAGTTTTCAATTAACACTGAAATGGAACCATGGTTTTCTCATCATTTGATAGATTCTCTATGAACATTAATTCATAAATGGATGTCGCGAGACTGATCAAAACCAGACGACATGCAGGGCATTTGTCGTGCATCATGCAAGAGCTTCATCAAGCTTGCAACACGGCAGCAACTTTGCGACTCTGCAACCCGGCTGCAGTAATGAGCAGCGTCGCAGAGAGGACAGACTCATTAGGGCAAGATGTCCCAAACACTTGCAGGCCTGAGACCTGACTCTACTCACACCTCATTTTTTCCCTAACTTGATTTCGCTCTGTTTCGTTTTTAATGAGTACATATCATTCGAATGATCTAGATTGATTATACAACCCTATATTATACAACCCTATATTATACAACCCTATATTATACAACCCTATATTATACAACCCTATATTATACAACCCTATATTATACAACCCTTTTAGCCTTTGGGGCTACACTCTACGTAGGCAGGGGCAGGGTAATGGTGACTCCTTTGGAGCGAGATAGTCCCAGAACCTGACTGTACTCCTTTCCGTTCAGTGATGATGATACATCCTGGCCGAAGGTGGCTTCTCACGAGGTGCGTAACCCCTAGCAGGCGGAGTACGGTAACACCATCATCGAATATCTTTAACCACGTTTGCTGACAAAAGATAAATCGTTAATATTGTAGTTTATATGAGTAAGAATTACTTACTATTCCTTATGTTCAAACACCTACAATATACCTGATATCTTTTTGTTAAATCATATTCGGTGTATCTACTCATACACACACACACACACACACACACACACACACACACACACACACACACACACATACAAACACTCAAAAACACAGATATTGTATATCGGTCCTATGGTGTAATGGTTAGCACTCTGGACTTTGAATCCAGCGATCCGAGTTCGAGTCTCGGTAGGACCTGATTCAAATGAACATTATGTTTAAGGTATGGGGTCCCATGGGGGAAGATTTCCTTCCTGTATAGTACAAAGAATAGATTGCACACACACATAAATACACACAAATACGCCATATATATATATATATATATATATATATATATATATATATATATATATATATATATATGTGTGTGTGTGTGTGTGTGTGTGTGTGCGTGTGTGTGTGTGTGTGTGTGTTTGTCACTTTATCTATCATTTTCATGCTTCTCGCTTATCTCAGAACTCGTCATTCTTTCCTGTGAACTGTATATTGTCTCCCCTCTTCTATTCCTCATCTTAATCTCCATCTCCTTCCTTTGTTTTCTTCCTCCCCTTCTCTGAGTCTCGTATCTCCCTCCACGATCACACTTCTCTACTCACCAGTCTTTCTGATTTCCTCGTCTTTCTCATTCTATGTCTCTAAGTCTTGTTCTTTCCCAAGTCTCATTGTTCCCCAACCTTCACCTTCCTCTCACCTATTCTCCCTCTTTTCCTCCTCCTCCTCCTCCTCAAGTCTTTCCTCTTCTCCTCGCCCTTGCATCGTCCTCTTTCCCTCCCCCCCAAGCCTTCTTCCTTCCCTCCCTCTCCCTCCCTCTCTCTCTTACTCTCCCGCACTCCTCCCACAGTATCTCTCTCTACCACGAACCATATATTCTCTCGTATCATTTCCATCGGACGTCTGGGTGGGGACGGAATGACGCTATAGCAATCCTGTTGACATTTCGCTCGGCTGGGAGTGGGGTGAAAGCCATCATTTCATGTGATACGAATATTTCCACAAGTCTAATGATGCAGTTCATCAGCTAAGGGTCGTTTAGCGCGGCTATATACCAATCAATGTCTGTCAAGGTTTTCTGAGTTTTCTTGGAGGGGTGTTTATGGATCGACATCCATGCTAACATACATATAGAGAGAAAATCGAGTGGCTGTTCGTGTCAGAAACACACTTAAAGACATATCTATGTACATAGGTGCGAATGCATGTGAACACATGAGCAAGTTTACAGAAATACACACACACACACACACACACACACACACACACACACACACACACACACACACACACACACACACACACACACACACACACACACATTCACACACATTCACACACTTACATTCACAAAACTTGTACACTATAACGTGTAAATATATATAAACTTAGCCACACATTTTGATCATCACCTATATGAACATTTACACAGACATATGCTAAAAAAAGGAACTTGTACATATACATCGAGAATCATGATACGAGTATACTCATGGGAAAAACAAGCACCCACAGATATTATGGATATTTAGGGTAATATCTAAATATGGGAAATAATAAATAGTTTCCCCATGAACGACCATAGCTAAATGAAAATGATGTAAATATTTGCCTTCATGGTTGCTCATCAGTAATTAGCTCCGGCATTTCTTTCCCATAAAACTATGGTAAACATGCCCTGTTATATTTTGCAAAAATGCAGTATTTACAACCACACTGAAAATCGAGCAATTAAAAGCCTGATGTAAAAGCTTATTATAAGCTGTTTTTCACTATAAAAAACCCTCTTTGGCCTTGACCATAATCAAATTCATATCATAACCCGATTGTCTGCTGTTGGAATACAACAATAATCCTATCTTCCTTATCAATGTTGTTTCTTCTTATCTCTAGAGATACCTGATGTCTTACCGTGTTGTGCCCCTTTCCATTGTGCCCCTTTCCAAAGTCAGATATCTAAAGTTATCTAACAGAAATGATACTAACCCCGTGTCACGTTCACAAAAGGCGTCTACGACGGGAGAGACAGAACAGTGGAGCGGAAATCCTCCCCTCAGTTTCTAGACCAGTGGACCAGCTACCACGACCAGGATTCGAACCTATGCTGGTTTGATCCCAAGCGGCCCCGTGCATGCGTGACGGTCAGTAACGCTAACCACTACACCACAGAGGTCCATGTGTGTGTGTGTGTGTGTGTGTGTGTGTGTGTGTGTTTCTGTGTCTGTTTGCCTGTGTGTGTTTGTGTGTGTCTGTGTCTACGTGTTGTCTGACCGTCTCTTTCCCTTAGTAATGCGCTTCCCCTTAAGCCCCGAGGCAAGTATACCCAACCATTATTTACAATTACACTGGTGCAAACTGCTCTCTTGCACTAATTTGACCTTCTCTTTGGATAATTCCTCGAGTGTGTCTCTCATAAAATCATTAAGCCATTCCCACAGATCATAAAGTGAAGAGGAATTATACATTCCAAGGAAGTAAATATCGTTTCTTAAACTCTTTGTATTGGGCTGGAACTCTATGGACGAAATTCCCATTTTGTAACAATGTTTTGAACGACTCTATGTCGATTACGACTACTTTCTTAATGACGTGTTTAATAAATATGGGAACAGGTTATTCGTTTATTTATGTTCTTGGTCTAACTTCCCTCGGGAGAATACTTAGTGCCTCTTAAAGTTGACCTTATTTGATAAAAGTACATTGAAATTTCTCCAAAGTATCTTTACGAAAGCGTTTCAACTGTTCTTAATGCCCAGATAATTTGTGACTTGAGCTTAATGGCTCAAAGTGAAATTAACATAATCAGTTGAAATACGAAGTTCTTAGTCGAGGGGTAAATTTCCTCTTAGGTTTATTCACCAGTAAGTTTTTAACTTTACTGGAGCCTCGCTAAGGGGGGGGAGGCATTTGCTGAAATATTCGTTGATGTATATGTCTGTATCCCTATCTAGACCATTAATCTCTGATCAAATTACGTGTACACTATACACACAACACCTCAGCTCATCTTTCATCACTAAACCCTAGTTATTTTCAGGACGATTATCTTTAAATGCGTTCCTTTTTTTTTTTCAATCGACTCCCACTAAGTTTCATCTACTTTAGTCGAATACTTCCTCTCTCACACTCCTGAAGGCTGACTTTTGCACCATCTTTTTTTTTTACTCTCTTCCTCAAATCATTTTCTATCCATCTGCCACACCTTCAACACCGCTAATTCAATATTCATTCTGACCCTTTCTAATAAACAGCGAAATCTCAATCAAAACACAGCTATCCTCTTAAATTGAAATTAATGAAAGCGTAATCAAAGAGCTATTGAACCGATTCTAGTTTCACCTCATTTCCCTGTACGAGGAGTCATTCTGACAGCGCCCACCATCTCCCTTTGATGCAATTTATGCAATACCTTCTGTGTGTGTGTGTGTGTGTGTGTGTGTGTGTGTGTGTGTGTGTGTGTGTGTGTCTGTGTGTGTGTAAATACACTGACACACATTTACAACCTACATGTAATGCTTCGTGAACAAAGTCTTCTAAAGCGGATCACATGCCCTCGGTACAGAGCAGCTTAACAGCGCTACAAGAGACTCTTGGTTCTTCTACCTGAAGACTTTTGAGCGCCATACATCCGGCATTCACGAGCACGTCCCGTGGAACTTAAATATTCGAGGGCGACATGGAAATTCACTCGCTCCTGTGCAGTATTTAGGGAACGGCTGGACTCATGATGGCTTCCCTCACGTCCCGACGAGGGAGTTTTCACATTCCCTGGTGACAGGCAGACATTGACTTGGGGAGGAGGCATAAAATTCTGTCACCGTGTCAAAGTGAAGGATAGACGTGGGAGGTGGCTCTCTGGGTGGGGGTGTGAGTGGCGGTGGCTCTGGAGGTGAGGGTCGACGACGTGCAAGGGAGGATCTTGTGGCTGGTGTCTCTGTCGTTGAGGAGCTGGGTTAATGGTTCTTGTTCTTGCCGGCAGAACACACACACACACACACACACACACACACACACACACACACACACACACACACACACACACAGACACACACACACACACACACACACACACATACACACACACACACATTCACACACACACATTCACACACACACATTATATATATATATATATATATATATATATATATATATATATATATATATATATATATATATATATATATATATATATATATATATATATATATATATATATATATCCCTGGGGATAGGGGAGAAAGAATACTTCCCACGTATTCCCTGCGTGTCGTAGAAGGCGACTAAAAGGGAAGGGAGCGGGAGGCTGGAAATCCTCCCCTCTCGTTTTTTTTTTTTTTTTTTTCCAAAAGAAGGAACAGAAAAGAGGGCCAGGTGAGGATATTCCCTCAATGACCCAGTCCTCTGTTCTTAACGCTACCTCGCTATCGCGGGAAATGGCAAATAGTATGAAAGAAAAAGATATATATATATATATATATATATATATATATATATATATATATATATATATATATATATATATATATATATATATATATATATATAAAACAAAAGTGGTGTTAGTGAATTCAGCTTGCTTGTGGTACGTATGCTAAGCTGTTTCGTCCTTAATGGACGAACATGAGTACCGCCCCGTCGAAAATTACTCCATCATTTTCCTTGTCTTGATAAGAGCTTATCCTTGAGAATGCAGAAGCCTTATAAGATATGCCCTGGAGTTGAATGTTTAAGAATCAAACCCGGAAGTTAGTTTATTCTGTGCAATATACGAATGACTCTCTTATACATATCGCAGACACAATGATATGTAGAGTATCATTTACGAGATCATTATATCTCTTTCCGAGGATGATATAGATACAGTATCATCCCCTCTGGTGTAGTCGGATATTTTGAGGAAAATGATTGAGAACTGAAATGGTTGCGTCCCCACTCAGCTGCTGTTAACAAGGCGTTTCACATGTCACGAGGAAAGGTGAGTCCACCCCTGGCTGTTGTGTATGATCCGGGATCTGTCTGCGTCAGTCAGAAATTTATAAAATCAACTTGTAACAACTGAATGATACAAGTGATACGCTGAATAACTTAACGTGATATGCATTGACTGAGGAAAAGATGTCGACGTATATGTCTGAAGAGAAATCGCGTTGTTTGATAACCATTAAAAGTATATGATAAAGTTTCCTGGTGAAAAATTTTTGATGTGGAATATCGTGTGCATAGTTTGCAGCCTCCCAGAGATAAGAAGGTGTAACAAGGAAGTGTCTCAGGCACATCAACCATGGCAAGGGAAGTCCTCTCTTCGAAGAACTGTAACATTTTCAAATTCTCATCATTTTCGAGGGAAAAATATATGTACAAAAACCATTTTCACTTCATTTTTATAAGAATATAGTTAGTATGTACGAAACACTGGTACTAGTTTGCTTGTTCTTTTATGCGAAATGCGTGTTACACCCCTTGAAATATGCAGAGATTGTTCCTTTAGTATTTATCAAAGTTCTTCTCTCCTTCTTAAGTTTTAAGGAGCGCTAGAGAGAGTGGGAGGCGGTGCACGTCGCCTCCAGACTTTAATATAAGTAAAACCACCACAGTGACCCGAAAGCAGCAGCAGCAGCAGCAGCCAGGCGAGGCAAGGGGAAGGTAAACAGTGTTTGTGTAGACAGCCAGACTTTACCTGGCTGTTTGCTCTTGGACTCCTTGTTGACATTTTAATTACTGAAGGATATTTACACCTTCTCATTTATGTAAGGTTTGGGATGGGTACCTGCTGCAGTAGGGACTTAAGTAGTACTTAACTCTACTGCTTTAACTTCTTTGTCCACACGCTGAACATGGACAGCATTACCATCTCAGCCATACTGCACATAGAGTGGATCATAGCCATACACCTTCCGCCATAATTACATCGCACCTCTCTCGACTCTGCGGCTTCAAAATTCTGTCTTTAATCTCGGTGTACAGGAAGGTAAAGTCTCGCTGACACACCAAAATTATTCAGCTCGGGAGCTGGCAGGTAGGTGGAGACGATGCCTTGTGCCTCCTTCCCCTTCACACATCCTTCACGAAAGTTAGATGAAGACACAGATACCTACAGTAGATAGATAGTCCGTCTCATAGATCACCGTTATAAACTGGTTATGATACGACGTGTATTGCTTCCGTATGAATTAAAACATCCCTCGGTATTGTTCAGGTTTACGTATGTACCTAAGTTTGTCGAAATGTCTCGAACGGTGGATGAAGAAGAAAAATCCACTACGATATTGCATCAGGCTGGAGTATCTTCTTTTGTCCTTGTTTCCCCTCACCCTCCTCCTTCCTCCGCTCATCCATAAGACTCGATAATTCCTTCCTTCCCCTACGTTCATTTTTCTCTTCCGTAATTTTCCTTTTATTCATCGCTTGTCTTCCTATTACGCGTTCTCATTCCCTGCGTGACTGCGTTTCTCCTTTCACTATCCTACATTTCTCCTTATCTTCCTCTTTTCCCTCTCTCTCCAAACCAAACTCTTCACCTTCTCCAGTCTTCCTCCTCCTTTCCCATTCGTCCACCTCCTCTCCATCACTGTTTATCTCCCCAATTCTCTAGTCTTTCCCATCTTCTCCTTTAGTGTTCGCTTCTTCTTCCATAGTCAACTCCATCCATTCTTGTCGTACATTCTTTCTTCAAGGCTCCAATCATTCTTCTCCCCAAGTCATCCTTCCTTCACCCTTCTCCCCAGCCTCCTTTGCCCCACCTCCCATCACCCCACCTTTCCTTCCATGGTCCCCCTGGTATGTTTTTCTCTCCATGAACCATATTTTCTCTCGTATCATTTCCATCGGACGTGTGGCTGTGGCCGGAGCGTTAGCCGCTGCTCCTGATGAGATCCGTGCTGAGCTGCAGCTGTTGTAAGCCCACCACACCGTCTCGTCTCATGCCACAGTCTTCACCAGTTCAGACTCTCATGCAAACTAAATCCCATATGTATACATATATATATATATATATATATATATATATATATATATATATATATATATATATATATATATATATATATATATATATATATATATATATATATATATATATATATATATATATATATATATATATATATATATATATATATATATATATATATATATATATATATATATATATATATATATATATATATATATATATATATATATATATATATATATATATATATATATATATATATATATATATATATATATATATATATATATATATATATATATCAGAGAATATCATTTATATTGCAGGTGCATCTGATGCTTCATCTGTCACTGGCATCTGACACAAATTAATTGACATTTGTGAGGTTAACCCCAGCGGGCTAATGAGCTCGACTAATGATTGAATTCACCTCATGTCATTTACCGGCTGATTAATTATTCATCCAATGCAGAATTCCTTCCGCAGGCCGAGACACGTCTTACCGAGAGAGAGAGAGAGAGAGAGAGAGAGAGAGAGAGAGAGAGAGAGAGAGAGAGAGAGAGAGAGAGAGAGTTGCTTGCTTGAGCGCAAGGCGTCCTAGCCTCGCCTCGCCTTTCCCAAGGGCGTGGGGGAGAGTGTGTGTGGTGCTCAGGGCATCATTAGGAAACAAGAGAACGGTGAGGCCAACAGCCTGGAGAAAGCGAACTAAGATGAGGTCGGATGTGAGTGTGATCACCGCGGGGGAGAAAGATAATGAGAGAGAATGAGCAGAGGAATCACTGCTAATTGTAGGCTATTAAATGAATGAGCGGAGAGTGAGGTGGCTATCGGGCGATAATGACAGGGTAAGTTCGTAATTAAGTGATCAAGGGTACACAAATTAGAATACTGAAAAGGCAGAAGGTTAGAGATTACGACACTGGACATATAAATGGAGGGGCTACAGGCATAAACACAGTCATAAACTTTGGGATATGACATTCAAAGCAGAGAAGGAAAGACAGAATATTACTGGTGGAGATTAAATTACTCTTGATGAAGAGATCCTTCGCCTCAGCTGTTGGAAAGTAGTGGAGACTGCTGGTAACCCCTGGGTGGATAGTACAATAACTTATGTATGTGTAATAATGGCTTGTGTTATGGCCATTTTCATTTTTCATTGTTCCGATTTCCACAGTGGTATCGAATGTATGCATAAATCAAACCTACCGAGAAAGAATTTATGAGAATACTATTCACTAACTATGTCTTTCGTATTACCTCGTCTCTTAACTTTGTATATATCTACCTGTATCATATTTTTCCATGAGCCAGGATCATTAATCAACTAACAAACACTGAGGGAGGATGAACACCTGGATTGGGTTTTGGGCAGACTGCTCGGGTATAGGATTCGATCCTAGACGGGCCCGAACCCCTGGCTGGCCTGTGCTAACCTATGGTCAGTGTGTGTGTGTGTGTGTGTGTGTGTGTGTGTGTGTGTGTTAGATTCTCATATTTAGATATTAGGATCAAAGTAAGACAGCATCAGATCCTGCACGACACTTCAATCAGCCCTTCAGTCTTCCATGCTAATCCTCACATAAAGAATTCATATCGAATTACCCCGTCCAAGGAATCAGACGGAGGCAAGAAATATGTATCAAGAGTATAAATAATTCTGACACACGCCTCACTTGTCTGTCAGTTTGAGGATTCCCCAGCTTTGTAATCACATCAGAGAACAGGGGGGTACAGTGAATGAGATTAAACTTTGCAGAGAAATTCATGCATGTATGAATACTGACGCAAATTGTCTTTTTTTTTTTAACCCCTTGAGGGATATGCACGGTGGCAGGGAAGTACACAAACGCCCACGAAGATACGTGCAAGATTGGAAAAAGATATACGTTTTTGAGCGACCCCAAATGGTCACTGTTATCATGCCTAAGTTTTAACGGAGATCGAAGTACGAAAAGTAATCATCAATTTTTTTCTTTCTCATTTCTCTCTCTCGAGTGAGTGGCCAACATCATGGCAAGATCTTGTCGTAGGTACTCGTAGGTAGATAGGATCTCTCTCTCTCTCTCTCTCTCTCTCTCTCTCTCTCTCTCTCTCTCTCTCTCTCTCTCTCTCTCTCTCTCTCTCTCTCTCTCTCTCTCTCTCTCTCTCTCTCTCTCTCTCTCTCTCTCTCTCTCTCTCTCTCTCTCTCTCTCTCCATGAGATACACAAGTGCACCCACACATGCAGCTTGCTTGATGCCACTTGTTTAATCTACATATCAATTAGTCTGGGGTCGGGCCCGGTAACTCCTCCCCCTTTGAGTACGTTTATCATAACACCGAGAACCATTTTGGGGTTATTTGTCTGTGAATGACCCTTCCACGCTTGTCGAAGAGTGGACGACTCTTCCATTGTTAGGGGTGCACGACCTTCACCAAGCTTAGTGAAGGGTATACGACCTCTGAAGTATTTGGTAAAATACTAAGTGGAGAGTTAATGAACTCTGCCATGCTTGGTGAAGAGTGGATGACCTTGCATGCTTGACGGAGAGTGGATGGAGAAGTGAACGACTCTTGCTATGCTTGTCGAAGAGTGGATGGAGGAGTGGATGACCCTTGCTATGCTTGTCGAAGAGTGGATGGAGGAGTGGATCACCCTTGCTATGCTTGACGAAGAGTGGATGGAGGAGTGGACGACCTTTGCTATGCTTGACGAAGAGTGGATGGAGGAGTGGATGACCCTTGCTACGCTTGACGAAGAGTGGATGGAGGAGTGGATGACCCTTGCTATGCTTGACGAAGAGCGGGTGGAAGAGTGGATGACCCTTGCTATGCTTGACGAAGAGTGGATGGAGGTTTGGACGACCTTTGCTATGCTTGTCAAAGAGTGGATGGAGGAGTGGATCACCCTTGCTATGCTTGACGAAGAGTGGATGGAGGAGTGGACGACCTTTGCTATGCTTGACGAAGAGTGGATGGAGGAGTGGATGACCCTTGCTATGCTTGACGAAGAGCGGGTGGAAGAGTGGATGACCCTTGCTATGCTTGTCGAAGAGTGGATGGAGAAATGGATGACTCTATACTTAGCGAAGAGTGGGTGATCCTCTGGATTCTGGCAACCAACACCTGACACAATGTATTGGAGATCTTGGTCAATATTTCCGATGGAGATGAAGGGAGTAGAATAAGACCCTCACTCACCCTCTGAGAACATATAACCCAAGTCTTCCGGTTTTTCATACTCTAACCAACATAGACGCGAGCAGAAATATACCTCAGTCGTGGTCAGCTCGGATGAAACGCAGAAAGAAAAATAAGTGAGGAAGAAAAAGAAATAAGAACGGATTTGAACGCATCATTTGCCTTCTATCCGACTCTTCAAGGTGGAACTATACAAGACGAGGGATTATCCCACACCTTCACCGTGAGTGGAAAGGAAGAGGTATCATAACGGTCAATACTCGCGTGGTTGGTCTCCACAAAACAACTATGGGAAGCGACGGCCAAATGTGCGCCTTAGGTCCTGGTCATTGTACCTGAAACCCACGCAGACACTAACGATAACAGTGGCCACAGTGACACCTGTACACAAAAGTTCACAGGCAGGTATCTTCATCACAACACTTGATAATGAACGCCTCCACCACATAATGAAAACAGGTTAACAGGCAGTTCAGTAACCAATCCTTACACCGGTCCAGTGATAAACCACCAAACAACAAAATAACCAACAGCTACCACACCATCTGACAGCCAAACACTACATCAATGTAGCAACGATTACTCTTTGAAATCTATCAAGCAGGCATCGAAAAAGCCTTTACAACCACAACAGTTTAGACGTCCGCCACAACACCAGTCTTCCAGTTAACCACCCAGGTGTAAGAACCAGCCAAAGCGCTCATCTAACAACCCCTAACTCGAGGGTTTGATTACAAGGCATTAGTTCAGTTAAGTAATCAGTCATTCACTCCAATCATGACTCCCCCACAATGCAACTTTCTCAGACAATTATCACTCCCACTTAACAAGCTCCCTTCTCCCATCCACCCAATAACTTTTTACATGCAAATACCGCGTAAACAAAAACCCACAGACCACATCAGCTGACGACGGCCCAGCAGGCAGACCAGTTTATCAACAAGCCACCCCAGTAGTTCAACATCCGGCCGCAAACAAGCTTAACAACTTGGAAGTATCAAAAGTCTGTGAAACTTTTGAGCAGTGGGTTGGGTTGGGGGGGGGGCCGAGGCTTGGGACAAATACACAGAAGCGGACACAGTGTCAACAGTGGGCAGGATGGAGCCGCCTGGAGTGGGCAAACATGTGCCGAGGTTTGTTTAGAGTGGAGATTGGTTGTGGTGAGTGAGTGACGGGCCTCCTGCCACCACCACACCTACGATAGCCACCGCTCTGGACACTCCTGATCACGCGAAGGGGAAAAAAGAAAGACACCCCCACCCACCCATCTTTTTTTTTTCCCATTAGAGAGATATTTGGCATTTCTTATTCAGGGAATCTCCAGTTGGAACAGACCTGACGGATGTACAGGATAAGGTGGCTTTCTATAGGTCGAGGAGGTCCTCGACGATTGCTATGTAGCTCCACTTCCGCCTGCTGGCGATGATACAGCCTGGCGAAGATGACCTCGAACTCGAGGTATTATCACTTGCAGGTGGAGTATATTAAAGCAAACACACACACACACAAACACACACATACACACAATATATATATATATATATATATATATATATATATATATATATATATATATATATATATATATATATCATTACTATACTTACGTACAACAGTGATCATATCATACGTCTTTCTCTTCTCTCCACCACCTCTTGGGTGTCGACAATGTTCCTCTTCGTCCATATTCTTCCACCACTCCACGGTCAATCTAACTCACCCCGTAACCTAATTTTCTCTCTCTTCTTCTTTTACTCCTCCCCTCTCTTCCTACTCTTGAGCTTCCCTTCTTCTCTCTCCTTCTCCTCTTCTTCCTCCTCCTCCTCCTCCACACCATCCTTCTCTTTTCCCCCCTCCCCCTGACTCCTACTCTTCGCCTCCCTCCAGAGGTCCTTCACCGTGAACCATATTTCCTCGCTTATCACTCCCACAAGACGTCTGGCTGGGACCCGTGTGATGACGACCTGTTCTGTTGACATTCTCCAGCGGTGAGTCCCCGCCGGGTGATGACTGGCTTCCTGGTTCGCGCCTTCAGAAATTCACACACATTCTCACCAGTTAACTGAGATGTCTTGCTTGCTTAAGGAACATATCTTGGTGCACTTCTTAAACATTATTTTCTAAATATTTCATTTCCTTTCTTTAGGTGAGGAAGATCACATCTGAATAAGTGATAAGCAACTGTTCTTGATTGAATGTAATGTTAATGGCGAATATCTTTTCTGGCTACTCATTTATCTAGCTCTTATCACTTGGTGGAACTTTGAATGGCTGAATAATCACAGTGACAACACGAGTCGTTCTAGTGAGTCATCTTTTATCCATTAGGTGTCCTCTGCCTTCTCGTGGTACCATGGCATCATACACACACACACACACACACACACACACACACACACACACACACACACACACACACACACACACACACAGAGCTGAGAGAGAGAGAGAGAGAGAGAGAGAGAGAGAGAGAGAGAGAGAGAGAGAGAGAGAGAGAGAGGGAGAGAGAGAGAGAGAGAGAGAGAGAGAGAGAGAGAGAGAGAGAGAGACAGAGAGAGAGACAGAGAGACAGAGAGACAGACAGAGAGAGAGTTTGTGTGCTTGCTCATGAATACCCAAGACAAGAACTTCCCGAAAAGCATGGGGTGAGGGAGTATGAGACCCACACTGCACCTCTTGTTTGTTGAACAATATTGTGCCTCTCAGCCGCTACACTCATTCCATAATCATCAATCCTGGGCTCATCTGGGACTGACGTCGACCATATATCAAGTTATCTTTTAAATGTTTCTTTACTTGTTCCACGCGTGTTTTTTTTTTATCATTTCCTCCTGTAGTACATTGAATATTCCCTCTTTCTCAGACGTCTCTCGTATATCTCGTTTAATAATCTTTTTTATGAATATTCTGTGGTGTAGCTGGAGACTTAATAACTCCGTTCCTTTCTTAATGAAAGGCTCTATTGTCCTACCCCTTGTATTTCTCTACATGCATTAGATGATCACATTTCTCTCCTCGCTTCTTTCCAGAACTGTAAGTATCGTGTTGTCCAGCCTCCCACGCAGGGCTTATATATTCCATCCTCTGGATTCTGCCTTCTGAATTCTTTCGAGCTGGTTGCATATATCAATTTCGTCGATGTCTGCCATTTTCCCTCTCGTTCAGGCTTTTCTCTTACTCGTCGATGTCTGCCATTTTCCCTCTCGTTCATGCTTTTCTCTCACTCGTACCGTCACTCGTTCACTCGTTCAGCTGTTGTTTATTGCTTTGAGAAGATAGCTGGAATTTCATGTGTTCCTCAATTGAGCTGTCCCTACGCTCATTAATTACTCTGCTTGTATCATTTTCCGATATCTCAATATCTGTGATTACATTTTCATTGAGTTGGTTTACATTTCATTATGTAGTTTCGCCTTGCATTTTGAGCTGACTACAGATTATGAGCGTTCATATGCTATCTTGCATATTCACTGGGGATCGAGAGAATACTTTTCTCCCAATTCCAATGGTCAGATTTGTTTTGGTAATAACTTTTTTTTCATGGTGTTTATGGCGGAGAACAATGAGCAGAAGTTTCTGTTCTTACTTTGTATAATTCTCTTCATTTATTATCAGTTTCCTTATCTGGGGTTTCATCACTTCCTTATCATCGTTCTCTGGTATCCCATCAAGCGCTTTTATTTTTTCCTCATTCATTATCAGTATTTCTCTTTGTTTTTCCTTGCTTTTCACCTATTCCCTCTTTATTTTCTGTTCCTGGTATCTTTCGTTTTGCGCAATTTGTGTAATGGTCTGTATAAACTCTTTCATTGTTTGTCTCATGTTCTCACAGATGATCTTGCATTCGCTTCTGTGTTACTGTCTATGAATATCTCGTTCCCATTTGCGACTGGAATCCCTTCATCGATTGCTTCCCAATCGCTTTTGTTGTGATGAAAACCTGTGTCTGTCACGCTGCTGCCATCTTAGGTTTAAGTGTTGCGTTTATATTCATTGATGTCTACATTGTATGGTGTAGTCATTTCTAAGATACGATGGTCCCATAAGCTTATGTCTCTGACTTTTATAGGAATAGCACCATACCATTTGTAAAGATAAGGTCAATTGTGTTGTTCCCTCTTGTTATCTGTGGTTTATCTGTAATCACAAACACTGACTAGCTTTTTGGGAACTACTTTATCTCATATGCTTGTTTATTATTCTATTTCTTTTGTTTCCATTCGTACAAATACTCTGCTCCTCCTTCCTGCCCATCAGTGTAATGGAATTTAAAGTTATCGGATCAAATTTAGTTTATTTCCTGTCAGTATTTCTTCTACTTTTCTTGCTAATTCTATAAAGTGATTCATGTTAGATTTCGTTGGCCTGTGTGATACGGAGTCTAATTTGTTCGTGGCTAGGACGCTCACAGCCATCAGGTCCCAGATACAATGCCTCATTTCTAGAGAGAGAGAGAGAGAGAGAGAGAGAGAGAGAGAGAGAGAGAGAGAGAGAGAGAGAGAGAGAGAGAGAGAGAGAGAGAGAGAGAGAGAGGACGAACAAAGTCATATTTATGTCTACAATAGAATACTACAATCCCGAGAGTAGGGACCTAAGCACTGACACAGACTGTTTCTGCTTTTGCGAACTGAAGAAAAGAATCGTTTCCGTAAATATGCTTAATCCAACTCTCATCCGGGAAGATAAATGGTGTTGGAAACTACATTGTTTCCTTGATAAACAGCAACAGCTGGTGAACTATAAAGGTTCAGAAGCAGTTAGTAGCGGCGGGGGGATTTCAGACTTCATTTTTATGATCCTCAATTCTACATGCGTCATTGTAATTGGCATTAAACAACATTGCATGACTATTCTTACAAGCCCATTTTCAAGCTATTACAACGAGACAATAGCGTGTGATATGTCATTATGTTCAGATAATGGAGTCTGTTCTAGTTGTAAGAATGTCCTTTGACATTTGGGTTATAAGAGTTCTCCGTTCACCTCTAGCCAGAATTACTTGGTTGTACGTTCTGCGATTTTGATGATGGTTTTCCAGAAAGTCTCGCCTGGAATTGTTAGAAGTTGGTAGATGATCTATCGTTAGACACGGTCTATCTTAGCTCGTATGTAGGTCAGTCAGTCAGTCAGTCAGTAAATACCCTCTCTCTCTCTCTCTCTCTCTCTCTCTCTCTCTCTCTCTCTCTCTCTCTCTCTCTCTCTCTCTCTCTCTCTCTCTCTTCTCTCTCTCTCTCTCTCTCTCTCTCTCTCTCTCTCTCTCTCTCTCTCTCTCTCTCTCTCTCTCTCTCTCTCTCTCTCTCTCTCTCTCTCTCTCTCTCTCTCTCTCTCCTTTCTCCTTCGGTGAATAATCACACGACTGGCTGCTGTACCCACATTAGTTCAAAGGAAAAGATGATAAATGGATTGAGGGATAAGACAAGAAAGTGACAGGGAGACAATAGGGAAAAGGGAGAGTTTCAGTTAAGATCTGGAACTTGTGATGAATTGTCTCCTCCCGTAAAATGAAGGTACGTGGTCTGAAAGAGTCCCCCCCCCCCCACACACACACACGCACACATACACACACACACACACACACACACACACACACACACACACCACCATGGAGAACTGATGGCTCGTAAGACTGATGAGAATCGTACAAGAACTGGAAGCAATCATCCGAAAAATAGGAAGGATTTATCATACGCTTTAGATAGCAGAACAGAAGAAGACATCCAGTTGATGTGAAGGAGAGGAGAATGTCAGAAAGTAAAGATAAACATTATCACACAGAGAGCGAATGAGACTGGGAGGAAACACACACGGGAATGGTTGTGAAGTTCATAGAGTTCAAGGGTTGTTAGAGCTCATTCGACCAATGGATGGGTTAACGACAGAGTAAATATTCCCTTAACAAGATGTGCTCCAAGTCATATGAAATCAAAGAGTATAAAAATCTTGACACAAGTGACAAAGATGATACGGAAACATACCCCCCAACCATGAGGTAGGAGAGTGGGGCAATAATCTAGTGGAAATCTTTCAGAAAGCTTAGAGAAGACCTCGCAAAACGTAGCCGGGGGTTTAAAAGGCCCTAATGGAAGAGATTTAACATTGCTTAGTTTGCAAAATAAATCATGATTTGCTCAGTAATCCTGGGCCGCCTGTGTGTTCTCAAAGGACTCCTACCCGGCATGAGAGACTCGTCCAACATGAGTCAAGTTTTTACTTCAAGTTACACTCACGTTGTTGATGTATAGTCTCATTTGTTAGGAATATATGTGACACGGGACCTCTGGAGTTGATTTGTGCGTGCGTGCGTGTGTGTGTGTGTGTGTGTGTGTGTGTGTGTGTGTGTGTGTGTCTGTCTGTCTGTCTGTCTGTCTGTCTGTCTGTCTGTCTGTCTGTCTGTATCTGTGTCTGTGTGTGTGTCTGTCTGTCTGTCTGTTTGTTTGTGTGTCTGTCTGTGTCTGTGTGTCTGTATTTGTGTGTCTGTGTGTGTCTGTGTGTATCTCTGTGTCTGTGTGTGTGTGTCTCTGTGTCTGTCTCTCTGTCTGTCTTTCTGTATGTCTGTCTCTCTGTCTGTCTGTTTCATATCTATATCCTGCAGCAGTGGATCTGAACGCTTTAAGCAACAGAACGAAGAGCATTTTGATGCAAGGTCATTTTCTACAGATGTCTCTGTCGTCAACTTACTGTTATAAGAACAGTAGATTACATTACAGATTTAGAGCGCATGCGTCACGAAACACCATACAGGTCTTTGACCTCTGTATGTGGAGGTTGTTGGCCAGACGACCTCGCCTGGAGCGCCCGAGGTCATGACCTATTCCCAATCTGCAGCTCAGTAGTTAATTGTTACCAGGGAAACCATCAGACGGGAGCTTACCGGGGCAATAGCCACGGCGATGGGTGTGTGTGGAGGGGAGGAGTGGAGGAGTGTGTGTGAGTGTGTGTGTGTGTGTGTGTGTGTGTGTGTGTGTGTGTGTGTTGGTGTGGATGAGTGTGTGGAGGAGAGGTGTGGAAGTTTGTGGCAGAGTGTGTGTGGAGGAACGAACTGGCTGAAGGGTGTCTATTGCAAACACACACACACACACACACACACACACACACACACACACCGACTGACAGACAGACAGACACACACACACACACACACACACACACACACACACACACACACACACACACACATAGTGTTTGACGAAAGAGAGAGATGGACGGATTGTGTG
Organism: Panulirus ornatus; assembly: GCF_036320965.1. NCBI lineage: Eukaryota > Metazoa > Arthropoda > Malacostraca > Decapoda > Palinuridae > Panulirus > Panulirus ornatus. The sequence goes on from NC_092286.1 coordinate 6,947,054, forward strand.
GGAGTGAAGAGTAAGCGGTGACTTGGCCACAAACTGCGAGATTTTAGACAACTTTTGTGATGTCAAGAAGGAACAGATCTTCGAAAGATGCAAAGGAAGGACAACCAGAGAATATTATATGAAATTAATGAATAGACATGTCAGAAAAAGATGGTACAAAAAAAATCTGATATAGAATAAGCAAAGTAAAAGAATGAAAGAAGATGAGAGGTGATGATGTTGTAAATGCTGACAGCATAGTAATGTTGAGTAAAAGACTTATGATAAAAGATAAAGTTAAAGAGATTGGACCCCGCGAGTGCAAAAGTTCCTCCCCGTACAGCACAAATATGTAATTACACATTAAATTAGATTTTACACAAAAAAGTGAAAAATTAATGTAATAATGAAAGGACTATATCTACATATTGTGCAGGCTATATCATGGAAAAGGTTAGGATTTAGAAACATAATATAAATCGACTATAAAAACTGATTCACTTAATATTCCAGTCACAAAAATTGAAGATCACGGCTTGGCAACCCTGGCCACAATATTTTTGAAGTCTACTACAGGCCAGAGAACAATTTATTACATAATACGAAATAGACTTGTATCAATATTTTCCACAGACACAAAATGTCAGAGGGTTATGTCAGAGTAATGGAGGATTACTTAGCGAAGAGAGACTTGTTAAATATAGCCGTAATTTAAAAAAGATAACAGGGTAGCGTAGGTCAGGGTTGAAAGTGGTGTTGGTAGTGGTAATATGTTTCATCTAATTGCCAGATGTCACGAAATGCTTAACTGCCACAGCCTTGGCGCTGGCAAGGATGGTTGTAAAGACGTAAGTGAAGATCTGGCAAGACGACCTAAACCCCACTCAAAACATAAAGCTCAGGCGAGCCAAGAGTGTGTATTAAAGAACCATCTTCATACATTGCAACTACATCTTTTCCGATGTGTGTGTGAGTGTGTGTGTGTGTGTGTGTGATCAGGTCCTACCGAGACTCGAACTCGGATCGCTGGATTCAAAGTCCAGAGTGCTAACCATTACACCATAGGACCGATATACAATATATGTGTTTATGAGTATTTGTTTGTGTGTGTGTGTGTGTGTGTGTGTGTGTGTGTGTGTGTGTGTGTGTGTGTGTGTGTGTGTGTGTGTGTGTGTGCTTGTATATGCGTGCTTCTAAATGTTTATTTTTGTGTGTTTTATATTTGTGAGCTTCTGATCGTATGTTTTAGCGTTTCTTTGTGTTTGTATTCGCTTTTGATAGTGAGTACGCATATCGACGTATTTCTACATTATGTATGAATATATTCATACATATGAGTGTATGAACATATTTATACATATGAGTGTAATATTACATTGCATGCGCATGGCTAAGCCTTCTTCACTCCTTCACATCCTCCATTACTTCTGTCACCCACCTTATATTTTTTTTCCTCCCACTTCCTCCTCCTCCTCCTCCTCTCCTTCCTCGCTGGCCACCCCCCCTAAACCCCTCCTCTCATTTAGCCTGATAATTGCTCGCTTCCGAACCCTATTCCTGCACCATTACCGTGAATGGCACAAAACCCAACTTCCCCATGCTGATCGCGGGGGGGCCAACATCACAAAGGTGATCCTGGGCGCCGGATAAATGTTGAAGCTCCACTCAAATAATCATTCAACGCGCGTTATTTGCATTGGTATTGCGTCCCAGAATTGGCCGTTGGCTGGCTGCCTCTCCCGTGGATATTACAATGTGTTGTGGCGAAAATTGGTACAATATTGACGCTATTTTGTGTCGTGTGGCGTGTGTGTGTGTGTGTGGATGGCTGTGACACTCATGGCTTTCATCATGTGTTTGTGTGTCTTGGATTGTCGCTGCCGCGAAGACTGATTCGTGATGTGTCGTGTTGTCGTGTGAAGAGAAGTACAGTCCACACACACACACACACCTGGTGATTGTAGGGCATAAGTGCATGGCGTTCCTCCTGACATTTGCTTTAGTGGTTGCCTGGAGCGGACGAGGTCCCGATCCTCTGTGACCTGTGGCTGGAGGTTGTTATGACCACCGAGTCTCTCTGAGCAGGAGGAGTGAGTGAGGAGGGAGAAAGGGGGGGAACGTGAGGGGTGAACGCGAGAGGGAGCGTAGGGGAATGGTGTATTGGATGGGAGTATGGGAAGGCTTTTAAAGGATAGATATATTGGAAGGGTGTAGAGGAAATAGCATAGGGTGAGAATATACAAGAAGGGTAAAGAGGTTCAGAACTAGGGAGGTGTAAATGAAAGTGTAAACATCGGTTGGATGGATGTGAATGAGGTTGTAAATGAGAAGGGGAAGAGGTCATTATTCGGTGCAACGTAATGCCATATGTTACGAAAAAAAAAAGAAAGAATAGTATCGTCATATCTCCTACAGTGGCATTATGCTATGGAACCATATTAGTGATAAAAAAACCATTGCTTTAAAGTTGTATTGGGAGAAAGTAACTCCACTTACAGCTTAACCTCCTCCAAGTAACAGATTATTTCATTTTCTCTCGCACGTTCCCTTATTTTGGTACATTACATAATTCAATCTGGTAATATTTTTTGCAAGCTTTTCTTTATTCTCATCTTTGTTTATCAGTTTATTGATATTTCCCCCCACCATCTTGTGTAAGACTCTCATTTCCTCCCTCAGTCTTTTCCACACACTTACCTCCCTCTGTGCTCACTACAGCTGGTCCTGCTATCGACGTATATCTTCCTCTCTAACAGAGAGAGAGAGAGAGAGAGAGAGAGAGAGAGAGAGAGAGAGAGAGAGAGAGAGAGAGAGAGAGAGAGATGAAGCAAACACACTGCTTAACTTTCGTCCTTAAATGTACATGGTTCATGACAGGCGTAGATGATATACTAACGTACTGAAAGAGAGACACACGTACTCACTCCCTCGTGTACTTACGTACATAACCAAAGTTATACACGTACACAAGCAGGCACGCATACACAAACATATATATATATATATATATATATATATATATATATATATATATATATATATATATATATATATATATATATATATATATATATATATATATATATATATATATATATATATACATATACTCTCTCTCTCTCTCTCTCTCTCTCTCTCTCTCTCTCTCTCTCTCTCTCTCTCTCTCTCTCTCCCAAGACACACACACACACACACAAAAGGAATCCTGTCGATAGCACTCGCCTCATCTGCATATCAATGAGGTTGGTATAGCTAGCGACTCGTCGCCATAAAATAACTTCATGGCAGCTGCTGTTGCCATTGAAGACCATGTGTCAATGGGGGATCGTTGCCATGTTTCTCGAGGAGAATATTCCCTTACTAGTGGCATCCAAGGGAAGATGTCTATTCTGATGGATACGTAAATAATGTAAAGAAAAAAAATATTCTTCTATAATGTTGTTTTAGCTGCTGCTTACGATACACTGTGAAGCTTTACCTTACAAAGAGCCAAAGACAGACACTATGTCTTGAAGATGAACGTACAGTTTTGAATTTCTGTTTAATTAATCGTAAATTAAAGAGTTGGTTGGGTCATTTCCCTAAGATTCTTTACGTTACCATCGTAAGGTTAAAGGGTCAGCACTGAGAAATCATTTGGCTTATAGAATTGTCTGTTTTCCCGTCACATACCAAAGGTTTCCTGTTCATCATTCCTCTCTCTATCTGGCTTCAGGCGTTAAGAACCAATTAAGACACTAACATTTTCATCAACATGCAAGTATATCATAAATATGATGATATGCGTCAAAGATAAGGCTCATCTGACTACATCACCTTGTAAGAGAGAGAGAGAGAGAGAGAGAGAGAGAGAGAGAGAGAGAGAGAGAGAGAGAGAGAGAGAGAGAGAGAGAAGGAGGGGACGCGCTTTGCTCTATATAATAAAACGTGGGTTGCTGAGCCCGCAGACTTTTCTCCCCGACCTCCAACGGGCGCAGGAGCGGTTACTACCGACCACCCGGCACACTTACTGCGCAGTTACCACTACGTCTGTAAATGCATCCTGCATCCCTGTGTGTACATGCAGTGAATACAGAAGTTTTCCTTTGTCTCTGTATACGTTATAATGTATACATATAGCTCAGGCTTTTCATATACGTAGCAGGTTTTGTTTACAAGGACAGGCACCAAGCAGCAGCCATATTTTTTGTTTACGAACTAGTTTTTCTTTGTAAGATGTTCTTGTTAGGAAATAAACATCAAAATGACTTTCATGTACGAACGTTTCCTATCAAACTGGTACTCAAATTACAGGAGGGTAATTCCCTACAACCCCCTACAATCGTAACGAATTCTCTCACTATCCAAACCCTCTAAAACAATAGTGACACTCACCATTCTATACACTGTATCCATTCATCATTTCTTACACCATTGTCTTCACCATCCTTATCATCATCAGGTCACTGCTGGAAAACACTATCAACACCATCACAATCTGAAAGAGCCAAAAGATACAGTCAATCAGTCATTTTATGTATATATATATATATATATATATATATATATATATATATATATATATATATATATATATATATATATATATATATATATATATATAAGAAAGAAACACTCATCTCTTAGTTACCAGATAGATACAGAAGAAAATACTTGAACACAACGAGAAAAGTTACACACAAAAAAAAAGAAAAAAACACACGTGAACTTTGCCAAATGGCGTGGAGCGTTGGGAACAATTTGCCGGGTCTTAGACCAGTCGAGCTCAGCTGTTCTCCAGAAGGTCGAAGCTCAGCTCCAGGGGGGGGATAAAAACCCAAACCCTGTCGACGGGATTAATGTAATATACGCATCCCTCCAGCTGGATCCAGTGCCTTTGAGATGTGTGTTTTGCCTTTGTTAACACTGAGAACACTGGGGCAAATTTTCAGTGCAAAGTACAACGTTATCCTGGGCGGTTCATAAAACTATCTGGAAGCAGGATCTGCTACCATAATTGCCTCCGGGTTATTCGCAGTGGAGCCATTTGTTGCTTTTAATTAGATAAAGCGATTCAGACTGTACGTGATTCATTATTCTCATTCACATTTAGGCTTCGCTTCACTTCATGACGGAGTTAGAGTTTCTTTAATTTTCTTATCTCGCTGGGCTCAGTTTATACATATTTCTCATTTTAGAGGTTAGCAGTATAAACTGAAATGGCGATATGATCTTCTGACATGAAATGTACTTGCTCTCTCTCTCTCTCTCTCTCTCTCTCTCTCTCTCTCTCTCTCTCTCTCTCTCTCTCTCTCTCTCTCTCTCTCTCTCTCTCTCTCTCTCTCTCTCTCTGGGTCCATAAGGATCAAGCGAGCGTCCGTCGCCATTTCATGGAATTACAGGGAGAGGCAAGATGGTACAATGTATATGAATATCAAACACTGAGACGTAGAAGATATTAGAAATAACACGGGGACATATTCTAAGAAAACAGGGTGGATAAAGTGGGCACAAAAGGAATGGGAATAGAGAGTCAGCCGTGGGAAGCTGGAAGCGACACAAAAAAATAAACTTTGACAAATGGAAACTGGAAAAAATCAGGGCGCACTCCCAGTGAGGAAGGTGGCAATAGATTTTGAGTGGAGGAGGGGGTCGGGTCGTTGTGTGTGTGTGTGTGTGTGTGTGTGTGTGTGTGTGCCTGTATCTGTGTGCGTCTGTGTGTGTGTGTGTGCCTGTATCTGTGTGCGTCTGTGTGTGTGTGTGTGTGTGTGTGTGTGTGTGTGTGTGTGTGTGTGTGTGTGTGTGTGTGTGTGTGTGTGTGTGTCTGTGTTTCTATCTTGAGTCCTGCCAGTGAACATGTGTGCCTGTGTGTGTTTGTGTATTCTTATGTGCCGTAGTGTGTCTGTTTCTTCATGAACATTGGTATTTTTGTGCTTGTTTTTGTTCTTTTATGTACCTATATTTTCGCAGCGGTCGATGTATACGTAAGTGTATATACATGTGTTTGTGTTTCTCTTTTCTATTGTGCGTGTGCAACGGTGCGTATTTCTGTATTTGTTTCAGTGTGTGCGTGTTTTGTGTTCGTGAGTGAGGGATATTGTATTTACGAACGACGATTTGTGTTTCCATGTGCGTGGGTATGTGTGTATGTGTGTCACAGTGATTTTCCCAGTATAATAGACCATGGAATGTGTGTCTGGGATGGGATATGCGTGATGTCAAGAATATCATTCTCATTAACGAAAAATCCCATTATCCCTTATATGGGTCGGCTTGCAGGCTGCGCCCCACGCTTGAACAGAGTATCGTAAGCTCCTTTAGAGCGAGAAGTTATCATCACTGGCAGGAGGAGTTCCAGAGAGCCACTTATGTACAAAAGTATAATTAAGTATGAATAATCATGTTTGTATGTCTGTACGTGGATTATGTATCCTATGCACACGCTCTCCGTGTTGTACGTAAGTTACCTTAGATACACATACATGATCGTATATCAGGTAAATCACACAAGACATTACATTTCATGTTGCATATAATTTGCAAGGAACATATTCCTTAACTTTACGAACTCATGTAAGTGTTAATGATATTCAATTTTCATATTTTTTTTTTTTTTGCTATCTTTATGGTGGTGAAAAGGAACTGGAAATGAATGGTGCTATATTTACCTGGAAGGTGTGGAGCTGGTTATTAAAAGAAGCGAAATTGTCTATTATGTTGTCAGATGTTGGTCGTACACCTTCATAACTTGCACGGGGGTAAAATATGTTTCTATTCTGGCTCTTTTCCTTTTAGTAGCATTTTGGTTGGGGGTTGATAGTGTGATGGTTGGGGTGGGTGTGTTGAAGTGGGTGTGTGAGGTTGATGACATGGAGAAATCTAGAGAGCTGGGTTTGGTTGATGGTATGGGTTAAGTGTGAAAGGGTCTAGGGGTTATTAGAGTGGGTAGATGTGGAAAGAGTGAGGTAGATAGGGTTAGCAGTTATCGAGGGGGGGTTAGATAAGATAAGATTATCTAGCTACTACAATCAGGATGTATTACGTGATTCTGACAGGCCCACAAGACAGGGCCAGTGGTTACAGCCGGTGCTGTACCTGTTGGCTCCCCCCCCCCCAGGGCACGAACAAGGGTTACAGCAACTACTGTATCTGACAGAGCCCTCAGTGTAGGACTAGACATCACAGCAGATACAGTTCTTACTGGTCCCACCTGTAAGACCCAGAGACGCTAGAGTGTCATCTCCTTCAAAGGCAAATTCTAATCATAACTGTGTATGTCATCCTCCCTAAGGTAAGGTCTGTAGCTACAAGACCGACCCCACTTCTCTCTCTCTCTCTCTCTCTCTCTCTCTCTCTCTCTCTCTCTCTCTCTCTCTCTCTCTCTCTCTCTCTCTCTCTCTCTCTCTCTCTCTCTCTCTCTCTCTCTCTCTCTCTCTCTCTCTCTCTCTCTCTCTCTCTCTCTCTCTCTCTCTCTCTCTCTCTCTCTCTCTCTCTCTCTCTCTCTCTCTCTCTCTCTCTCTCTCTCTCTCTCTCTCTCTCTCTCACCATGTTCGCTTGAACAGTTTGAGCGTTCGTTGTATCAGAACATTTCACCACGTACTACATTCCAGTTTTCGATATGACGTTTTACCGTTGCACATCAGCTTTTGCTCTTTTTTTTTTTTTATTCTCTCCCATCCTGTCTGAACCCTTCCTCCTTCCCCGACTTGGCCCTTTAAGGTTTATATCCTTGCCTCCGCAACCTCTGTACACGCGAGGCAATTCCATTTTGCTGGAGTCATAACAGGGTCACACGTAAGGCGTCCTGAGTCCCTGAAATGGTTGCCTCGCCATGTAAATATGAAAGTACCATGTATGTCCTTATAGTAAGAGGCTCGGAATGCATTCTCAACGTCACTTAAAGGAATCATAGAAGGGATCACCATTCTCATACACTTAACACTTCAATGAAGTACTTGCTGAGGAGAAGCATATGTAAACAATCGTCCTGAAAGGTTCAGTATGAGTTCATATGCAAATGGTGTGACACAGAGGAGTGACAACAAGTCATAGTCTGTATGGGAGGGAGAGAAGAGGAATGTGACAGGAGAGTCTATAAGAGAATGGCATACCAACAGCAGGAGATTGCAAGAGGCAGTTCTCCTGCCAACAGCTGGGAGGAAGCCCGAATATTCCTAACATTCTTCTCCACATACTCCCTATATCACCTAAGCGTAGACCCAGTCAATTTTTCTCGGGGGAAAAAAAAAAGAGCTAATTTCTCTAAGGGGTTGGCATGGTGCCGTGGATAATATGTTTACGAAGGAAAGAGGAATAATGATACTTACACAGACAATATCTATAACTAACTGGAGTCATGGTGACTTTCCAGCGACACGTAAATATGGTAGCGAAGCATGAGACTATATTGTAGTCAGAAAAGAAAGAAAAAAAAGAGGAAGGGCGCTCGCTGCTGCGCTTAGGTAGATGGGTGTGACAGCCTTACATAAACACAGCTGTACATTACTGCTCCTGCCTGGGTGTAATGAGCCGGTAGGAAGGATATACAAGGCACAATAAACAAACAAGGTAATGGCATACGCCAGACAGGTATTAACTGGCAACACGCAGCTCTTATGTAAACTCATTTGTTTCCTATGTACGCAGGCTCGCTGTGAGTATGACCAGAAACCGTGCTAGTAGGTCACGCCGTTCGAAGATACCTTAGGTGAATCTTTAGAACTCTGGAGCAAAAAGAGGATCTCAAATCCAGAACATTGTCCCCACTTATACTCTGTAAAAATATACAATGGCCTGACACAGATGCGTTCCAAATGACCTTCTCTTCGAATACATCCCCGTGTCTCCATTAAAAGGACAGGTACCGAAGATCCATGTCGTCTGAAGGTAATATTATACACCAGATAATGATGCAGTCAGGTCCACGGGGGATCTAAAAGGGATCCTATCACAACCAGGACGTTGTTATCTTCAATTTGCCACGACGGCTGAGCCCATAAAGAACTAACGTAACTTTGTTTTTTTTCTTATATACGGAGGGGGGTCTTCGTCAAAATCTTCAACGGAGTATTCCTCATATCACATGAGCCATTAACCAGTACTGAGGCCCCCCTACAGGACCATTGATCCGTGCTGAATGCCACCACAACAACCACAGGGTCATCAACCCGTGCTGAAGGCCACTACCACAACCATAGAGCCATCAACCCGTGCTGTGGCCACTACCACAACCATAGAGCCATCAACCCGTGCTGTGGCAGCCACTACCACAACCATAGAGCCATCAACCCGTGCTGTGGCAGCCACTACCACAACCATAGAGCCATCAACCCGTGCTGTGGCGGCCACTACCACAACCATAGAGCCATCAACCCGTGCTGTGGCGGCCACGACTCCCACAGTGGTAGGAAACATCCTGGGGCCACTACCACAACATCTAAGGCCATCAGCCACAGTTGGGGTCGCTACCACATAGGCAGCGACCATCAGCTCGTGGTAGGGGCCACTGACTACGACCCACCATAAATTGTCCACACCACACCGGCGCAGCCATCTAAGTGGCTGGCAGGAAGAAAACGGCTACAGCTAAAATAAATGTTCACACAAAGATCAACCTTTCGGGAAAGCTGGTAGGGAACTCAACCCCACTGGAGATTCGAAAAGAGTTTAGAACTTTTTTTTTTTTTATCTTTTACTCTTAGAATAAAACTTTAGACATTTAACGTGGGATGTGAGTTCCCTGGCAACACAAGTCAACGTGATCGCCCACCATCAAAACTCAGGTCACAGTTGTTATATAGGATAATCACTCGGTATGGGCGAGGTGACTGCAATGTGTTGAACTGACCATAGCAACTTTACAGTTCTGGGTCAGCATATAGGACTGCCTAGTCAGGTTCAGCCACACTAGAACATCAGTCGATCCTGAGTCCCACTACCAGACGAAGCATTAACCTTCCCCAAGGACCACTGTCATGCAACCATCAACCTTTCCTAGAACCACTATCAGAAGGACCATTCACTCTCCCTAGGGCCACCACCATCAACTGACCATCAACCCATCTTGCGACCATTACTATAGGGGCCCGTCGATCCGTGCTGTGGCTACTCCCACAGAGACCATGCTTGTTACGAATTATGAATATGGTCTTAGTAATGGCTTCATAGACGAGTTGGCTGACCATTCCCTCGCTCTGCCCATCAGGTAGGCACACAACGACCTGCCTAGGGCGGGCCTCCCTCCCACGAATTGCAGCAATTTATTTCGGTCTAAATTATGGTTATCTTGCTACGTTTTCATTCCTTCATTCTTTTTCCACATTTTTCCCATCCACCTCTTTCATAACCTGTCGACCTGTTGGCATCCCACCTTGTGGCTTGCCATTCTATCCTGTGTTATATATTCATGTGAGGTGACCATAGCTCCAGGATGAGTACTTCTTCATATAGTCTGAAGTGACAGGTCATGCCAGTGTTCCTCATGTGGCTACTCATGTCAATATCCTTCATACGGATCCTCAGCGTTACTCCTCATGACAATGTTGCATATGTAGGTACCTCACAGTGGCTCCTCATGGCAATGTTCCTCATTTGGTTCTTCACTGTGGCTCATGATATCAATACACCTCAAGTGTGGCTTATGTCAATATTCTTCATGTGGACCAGTAATGCTTGCGGTGTTGGGAATGTTCACATGAGCAATAGATAGAATAACAAAAAGAGCAAAGAGTATTGTGGGCCACTTGTTCAGTAATGATAGATTTATACACGTAATCTTTTCCTTTCCCTTGTGATGGTGGAAGGAAGGTAGATTTCACGTTCGCAGAAGGTGACACACGTTTCTTAACTTAGTCTGCTTCCTAGTGACCAGGTTCGGCCATAACATGTCTCTGCTGCAGCTGAACGCAGGCAGACGGAAAGAACAACACTGATTTTTGTTAAAATGCTTTAGTCTAGGTTCCATTTACTTCAATGAAATGGTTTTACTTGCTCCCTAAGGGGAACAAATGCATCGCAGTCAGTATTGATAAAAGTATTTCATAAGGATATGATGGCCAAAATAAATCCTTCGAGCTGAACAGAGGTGAACAACAATATGAATCATGAAAAATAACGAAGATTAAATAACTCTCCAAAGGAACAGAACCGAACACCAATAATACGTCAATCCTTGCAGGATATTTTCGTGTTTTTTTTCTCCATTTCATTTTTTTCATTGGGGGTCCTTTTTCAGGCTGAGGAAGGCAAACAGAGGCTGAGCTGTGCAATATCTGGTCTGGATGGCGCCCCCTCATTTTCCTCCTCCTCCTCCTCCTCCTCCTCCCCCTCCTCCTCCTCCTCCTCCTCCCCCTCTTCCTCGGCTGCTACTCTCGCCTCTTCCTGAAGGAGGACCTTATTGCTCGTTCCTTGATTGAGCCCGGATACCGAAGCCCCAAGATCTCTTACTTTCGCTTTTCCCGAAGAAGTCATCGCAGCTGTGTCTTTCCTTCTTACTGTTCTTACAAGTTGTGTGGACATGGACGTGTGCTTGACTTGCTTATGTTTGTATGTGTATTGGCGTATGTGTTGTGTCCCCAACACAGTTCAAGTGATCACCGTCCCCTCCCATAGTGTGGGTCTGGGATGGTCTTTTTCCGTCCATAGGCAAGCGACGATCGCCGATGTACCTGTTCTTTCATTTTCTCTGCCCCGCTCGTCCTCTCCCTGCTATGGAGAGACGTACGTCTCTCTCTCTCTCTCTCTCTCTCTCTCTCTCTCTCTCTCTCTCTCTCTCTCTCTCTCTCTCTCTCTCTCTCTCTCTCTCTCTCTCTCTCTCTCTCTCTCTCTCTCTCTCTCTCTCTCTCTCTCTCTCTCTCTCTCTCGTCTGGAGTCTGGTAAGCCACTCCGCAGACCCCGGACGAGCCAGGCCTCTCACCTCCCCACAAAACCGTATAACGGTCAGAGTTTTCTTGTTATTGTTTCCACCCGAACAATGACACAGACACTCTGGCCCCAGGGTGTCTGGCGCACCCCCCTTGGCCATAAAACCTCTCAACCACTGTATCTCCACTTCGAACCCCTGTCGTGTGCCGAAAATCTCTTAACCCTGTCTTTTACAGTAGTCTCTGAAATCTATTACAGAATTGAGATAGGCCACTATAAGGGTACTTTGATCTCCTATAAACACGGTAATGACAAACGCTTATGTCAACTTAAGGTGTTCCACTGAGTGTAAAGTGTAACTAGAAACTGCCTTGAAGGCATTAAATGCTCCAATCTGTATGAAGTATTCTAAGTAGCATCAAATGTCTATACGTTTATACATGTATAATGTGTCCGTATCACTAGAAAGGCATCTGGGTTGATAAAAAAAAAAAAAAAGAAAATCTGTCTTTTCCGGCACAACTCTTTTTTCCTCTCTATAAGAGCCGGTCCCTTTAAAAGGTGAGGCTGCGCCTTTGAAACGTAATCGTGCCAATAAAACGGAGAGCGTGAGAGAGAGAGAGAGAGAGAGAGAGAGAGAGAGAGAGAGAGAGAGAGAGAGAGAGAGAGAGAGAGAGAGAGAGTATGCGTCCCTGAAGTGGCGTGCTCGTGCCGGTAATAACTGATCTCTCTCTCTCTCTCTCTCTCTCTCTCTCTCTCTCTCTCTCTCTCTCTCTCTCTCTCTCTCTCTCTCTCTCTCTCTCTCTCTCTCTCTCTCTCTCTCTCTCTCTCTCTCTCTCTCTCTCTCTCTCTCTCTCTCTCTCTCTCAGCACTGTCGGCCGTTTCATTAAGAAGCTGGTAAACCAGGTGAAGGTGAAACAGAACTTTGCCATCATGTGGGTAAATTCTCAGCTTTGTGAGTTACCTTTGTGAGTTACCTTTGTGAGTTACCTTTGTGAGTTACCTTTTTCTTTTCCTGTTCTTTTTCACAGGTTGGAAATGATAGGCCTGATAGTCTATACATATGCATGTATTGATATGCATATGTATGTGTCATATACCTGCGTGTGTGTGTGTGTGTGTGTGTGTGTGTGTGTGTGTGTGTGTGTGTGTGTGTGTGTGTGTGTGTGTGTGTGTGTGTGTGTGTGTGTGTGTGTCTACGTAGGAGAAAAGTCATACTACATACATACAAGGTTAAGACACGAAGCAACACGAATATAAGGCCGTGCCACACACACCCACACACACACACACACACACACACACACACACACACACAAGGACATATCTGGTGTGAGGAAGTCCCCCTCCCCTGCCCCACACCCTTGTCTTATGTCTATATACACATTCCGCTAAAAGATGTTTTGTCCTCCAGCAGAGCAGAGACATTATTTTTTTTTATCTTCGTTTGTTTCCCGTGAAGGAAAGTTTTAAGCAGAGCCCCCCACGCTGCTGTTGCAGACGATGATGAGGATGAGTTGAGAAAGCATCAAAGATTTCCCCTCTCTCTCTCTCTCTCACTGTGACCCATTCTCTTTGATATCGCCCTCGGGGAGGCTTTGTTCTTCGATGTGTTCCCTCGTAGATGACGAAGGCTTACGCAAAGGAATAATAAATGCCTCGGCTTGCGTAAACCTTATATGAATATTCGCGAGGGGAAGAGAGAGAGAGAGAGAGAGAGAGAGAGAGAGAGAGAGAGAGAGAGAGAGAGAGAGTCTCTCTCTCTCACTCCAAGGTCTTATGGTTGCGGTCAAGGCCCCCCTTGCGCGTTCAGTGATCCAACCTGGATTTATCATTGGGGGAGAGGGGGGTGTGTAGGATATCTCTCTCTCTCTCTCTCTCTCTCTCTCTCTCTCTCTCTCTCTCTCTCTCTCTCTCTCTCTCTCTCTCTCTCTCTCTCTCTCTCTCTCTCTCTCTCTCTCTCTCTCTCTCTCTCTCTCTCTCTCTCTCTCTCTCTCTCTCAAGAAGGTACAATCGGTCCTCTTACAGAGCTGCACGAGAAAAAAAAATTAGAATAAGCGATAACGTTATATGTTAGATAGATTCTCCAATCCTGTGTTCACAGTCTTTCAACGAAAAATCTAAAGACATGAAGTACTGAAATATATTGAAATGATTCCAACAATTCAACTGATCCGATGATCTATGGTCCAAAGTGATTAATATTTCTTTAGTCATGACATTCAATAAAATTCCAAACTGAGGATAAGTTGCTAAAGGGAGTGAAAAGCCAGTAATGTCGCTGGTACTTATGAGAAAGGCAATAAATGATAAATGCATCTTTAATCACCACCCAATTAGTCTCCCGTCAGTTCCAGGTAAGGTAGAGGAAAGAATAACTAAGAAAAGAATAAATAAATTCTTTAGTTTCAAAATCCTGAACAAATTCGAAAGTGCACCAGAACAAGTGAAATAATTCTTCAGGCCGAAGGATGGAATATCACACTGGGTCAAGAGTTTCTTTCGAAATGGCACCAACAGACCTGGAATGTGTCGCTACCAAAACGAGGTACACTTGCAGAACCTGGATGAACAGACACATCCTCAGTTCGTGGTTGCTCTTACATGGGATGGAAGACAACACACACACACACACACACACACACACACACACACACACTCACCTATACACCAATATGTTATTCTATTACTGTCTTGGCTCAGAGGCTTGCTTCCGTTCACCGAAGCTAGAGCTTATATGTGTAGCGTAGAATGGCTTAATGTAGCGTTTGCCTTTATGTTCACGTAGCAGGGAAGGTGCGATCGGCGGAACACCCAAAAAAAGAAAAGTTATCTCATATGGAGAGAGAGAGAGAGAGAGAGAGAGAGAGAGAGAGAGAGAGAGAGAGAGAGAGAGAGAGTTCATCTACACACTTTCACAAATCGCTGGGGCGCGAACAACTTCGTTGAACTCTTCAGGGCAGACTTACTCGTAATATATCAAAAAAAAAAAAAGCCATGAAAAAAAAGACCTGCTCACCAGGGTTAACGTACCCGTGGCATAAATTATTCCTGGCATAAATTTTCATCTCGTCGGCAGGAAACATAGAGGCACAAAGCACTCCCAGGGGCGGCATGAGAGAGAGGGAGGGAGGCGGTGGCGGGCGGCGAGCGGGTCAGGAGTGAGGGCAAATCTTTGATCCTACCACAGCACAGATTTCTTCCTCGTCTCCACAGCTGCGATACTTTACGGTGCAGTTTTGTTGCACAACCTCCACACAGGACCGGAGGAGGAGGAGGAGGAGAACACACACACACACACACACACACACACACACACACACACACACACACACACACACACACACAGACGTTACGTCAAAATTCTTTCTAACAGTTTATCTTTAGAAAAGTTTGGCACTCAGGAAGCACATTTGAATTTTCTCATATTCATTTTTGAGAAAGCTACAGTCACGAACAAGTCTTAATTAAGTCCGGCAGACCTGAAGTGAGACGTGTGAATAGGATTAAAGAGAAGGATGGAGAGAAGAACTGATCCCCGTCGACGTCTTTGAACTGACCTAGAAACTTGATGGTTGTGGTCATCTCATCCTTTACTCTTCTCTCTTCCATGGTGAGAATATTAATGGTCTTCATCCCCTCTCTGGTCACAGCCGGACCTTCTCATTTAAATCTTCGTTGTTTTTTTTTCAGTCTTGAGATTTATTTAGGTTTCCTTTAAGTTCAAGTGGGAGTCCATTCCACCTGCCAAATGACTCACGTAGATGGTACCAGGACCAAGCCCTGAGGCACGCCCCTTGCCCACTTCGAAAAAACGTATTTCCTGCGTGTCGTAGGAGGCGACTAAAAGGGAAGGGAGCGGGGGGGGCTGGAAATCCTCCCCTCTCGTTTTTAGTTTTCCAAAAGAAGGAACAGAGGAGGGGTCCAAGTGAAGATATTCCTTCAAAGGCTCAGTCCTCTGTTCTTAACACTACCTCACTGACGCGGGAAATGGCGAATAGTATAAGTCACATTTAATAAGCTTGATAACCACCGAACAGGAGCACAGGCCACCGTAATTCTCAGCATTCTTTCCCCATCTCTGTGTGTCCCAGACTCGCTGGGAAAAGTCTTATGACATGCTAGACATACTTTAAGACTTAGGGAAATGGAGGTTTGAGCGTCTGAGGTACTGGGGAAGACTGAACAGCCAATTGAGACCTGGGAATGAGGCAAGATGCTTTATATCACTTTGAAATTCTGCTGAAAAGAAGAAAATTTATACTTCTTCAAATGTGAGGTATTTTGATGACAGCCATAGGGAAGAAGGTCAAGACATTTGATGAGATATATTAACAGTAATCATTGTGTTGGATCCTCACTCCCAACACTCAGTCTTGTCGGAGAGAAAACTTATTAAGAATGATCAAATGTAGTGCATTATTCATCTCATTTGGAAATGATACATGACTTAAGTATTGATGATGATGGTGATGACGAGAGAGAGAGAGAGAGAGAGAGAGAGAGAGAGAGAGAGAGAGAGAGAGAGAGAGAGAGAGAGAGAGAGAGAGAGAGAGAGAGGGTGAATGAGAGAGAACGTTCCTTAAAATTCCTAGTTTTCTTTTAAACTAAATTCCAGAAGCAGTTACACATTTCACTGCCCTTTCCCGAAAAAATTGCTGATAGAGAGAACTTGTCTTCACTCATCAATTCATCTCTCTTGCGGTACGATCACACTTCCTTGGACATCACTAATACACTTTGTCGTAGACGAATGTCACGAAGGAAGCTTGAGATAAATTAGTCCAGTTGTGTTTCAGAACACAGGCAAAGCGTGGCCTGCACTTGTAAACCACGAAACTCGAGCAATGGGAAAGCGACGCAACATGATATTCTTCTCGTTGTGTGTCTGCATGGTTTGGGGGATTGCCCGGCGGCCAGCTGGGGGATGAGGAGGGATGAGCGATGGGAGGCTGGAGCATCATCCATCTTTGCTTCATATTGTAAGTCGGCGATGCAGAAGCTTGAGCGCATCCCTGAGGCCTTGCTAGCACCGGAGCCACGGGGCTTAAAGGGTTGTGCGCTCCGGGCGAGCCAGAGGTTTAAAGGTACGTGTGCTGTAGGCTGCACGTTTTTCTCTTTTTTTAAAGGGCTGTGTGTGTCCTAGGGGGCCTGGTTTTTTTTTTTAAACGGCTGTATGCTTGGGATGGTGTTTGAAAAGGTATGTGCTGAAGCCAGGGTTTAAAAGGCTTTGTGACGGGAACCCGGGTTTAAAGAGCTATTGGCTTTCTAGAACCAGTTCTTAAAGTGATAGGTGTACTACAGCTTGGGTTTAAAGGGTCGTGTGATAGCTGGCTAGAGTTTAAAGGGCAGTAGCTCAGGGATGGCAAGTGACACTGGTCATCGTGAGGTTAGTATAGCACTTTGTATGACACCCTCTGAGGCCATCGATCGTGTGAGTGTGTGATGTTCAAGGGGTCCAGTTGATCGGGTCAAGCAGCGAGATCGTAGGCATGAAACAATTTCAGTTATTTCTGTTAATAGGACAAAAGTCGGATTCCCTTTCTTTTAGGATTACTTTATCTATCTTTGCTTCTACTGTGACGCCATTGCCTAAGTACCATCAATGCTTGACAGGATCATCATATTTTGACTACACTTGGAACGCGTAATGAGCGAAGAACTCGAATG
>NC_092286.1:6969543-7074543 GCF_036320965.1 Panulirus ornatus
ACTTCTCTCCATTTGTAGACATAGGAGTTGCATATTTCTCCAGAGATCAATTTCCGTCTGGAGGAGAAACTTATTCTTCTAAGTGTCACTGAGAATTGGACCCAAGTGAGACAATGTGGAGTGCATGAGAAAGTCGTATTTCTGGAGAGATACCGACGCTCTGGGTGAAATAAAATACTGGGGTGGATGTCTTTTAGTTCCATCAGTAACACATGAAATAGACCATGTCTTTTACGTCTCTCGGCGACGCATGAAGTCGACAATATCTATTGCTTCTATCAGCAACGCATGAAGTAGACAATATCTGTTACTTCTATCAGTAACGCATGAAGTAGACAATATCTGTTGCTTCTATCAGTAACACATGGAGTAGACAACGTCTTTTTCTCTTTCTATCAGTAGCACATGGAGTAGACAATATCTGTTACTTCTATCAGTAACGCATGAAGTAGACAATATCTGTTACTTCTATCAGTAACGCATGAAGTAGACAATATCTGTTACTTCTATCAGTAACGCATGAAGTAGACAATATCTGTTACTTCTATCAGTAACGCATGAAGTAGACAATATCTGTTACTTCTATCAGTAACGCATGAAGTAGACAATATCTGTTACTTCTATCAGTAACGCATGAAGTAGACAATATCTGTTACTTCTATCAGTAACGCATGAAGTAGACAATATCTGTTACTTCTATCAGTAACGCATGAAGTAGACAATATCTGTTACTTCTATCAGTAACGCATGAAGTAGACAATATCTGTTACTTCTATCAGTAACGCATGAAGTAGACAATATCTGTTACTTCTATCAGTAACGCATGAAGTAGACAATATCTGTTACTTCTATCAGTAACGCATGAAGTAGACAATATCTGTTACTTCTATCAGTAACGCATGAAGTAGACAATATCTGTTACTTCTATCAGTAACGCATGAAGTAGACAATATCTGTTACTTCTATCAGTAACGCATGAAGTAGACAATATCTGTTACTTCTATCAGTAACGCATGAAGTAGACAATATCTGTTACTTCTATCAGTAACGCATGAAGTAGACAATATCTGTTACTTCTATCAGTAACGCATGAAGTAGACAATATCTGTTACTTCTATCAGTAACGCATGAAGTAGACAATATCTGTTACTTCTATCAGTAACGCATGAAGTAGACAATATCTGTTACTTCTATCAGTAACGCATGAAGTAGACAATATCTGTTACTTCTATCAGTAACGCATGAAGTAGACAATATCTGTTACTTCTATCAGTAACGCATGAAGTAGACAATATCTGTTACTTCTATCAGTAACGCATGAAGTAGACAATATCTGTTACTTCTATCAGTAACGCATGAAGTAGACAATATCTGTTACTTCTATCAGTAACGCATGAAGTAGACAATATCTGTTACTTCTATCAGTAACGCATGAAGTAGACAATATCTGTTACTTCTATCAGTAACGCATGAAGTAGACAATATCTGTTACTTCTATCAGTAACGCATGAAGTAGACAATATCTGTTACTTCTATCAGTAACGCATGAAGTAGACAATATCTGTTACTTCTATCAGTAACGCATGAAGTAGACAATATCTGTTACTTCTATCAGTAACGCATGAAGTAGACAATATCTGTTACTTCTATCAGTAACGCATGAAGTAGACAATATCTGTTACTTCTATCAGTAACGCATGAAGTAGACAATATCTGTTACTTCTATCAGTAACGCATGAAGTAGACAATATCTGTTACTTCTATCAGTAACGCATGAAGTAGACAATATCTGTTACTTCTATCAGTAACGCATGAAGTAGACAATATCTGTTACTTCTATCAGTAACGCATGAAGTAGACAATATCTGTTACTTCTATCAGTAACGCATGAAGTAGACAATATCTGTTACTTCTATCAGTAACGCATGAAGTAGACAATATCTGTTACTTCTATCAGTAACGCATGAAGTAGACAATATCTGTTACTTCTATCAGTAACGCATGAAGTAGACAATATCTGTTACTTCTATCAGTAACGCATGAAGTAGACAATATCTGTTACTTCTATCAGTAACGCATGAAGTAGACAATATCTGTTACTTCTATCAGTAACGCATGAAGTAGACAATATCTGTTACTTCTATCAGTAACGCATGAAGTAGACAATATCTGTTACTTCTATCAGTAACGCATGAAGTAGACAATATCTGTTACTTCTATCAGTAACGCATGAAGTAGACAATATCTGTTACTTCTATCAGTAACGCATGAAGTAGACAATATCTGTTACTTCTATCAGTAACGCATGAAGTAGACAATATCTGTTACTTCTATCAGTAACGCATGAAGTAGACAATATCTGTTACTTCTATCAGTAACGCATGAAGTAGACAATATCTGTTACTTCTATCAGTAACGCATGAAGTAGACAATATCTGTTACTTCTATCAGTAACGCATGAAGTAGACAATATCTGTTACTTCTATCAGTAACGCATGAAGTAGACAATATCTGTTACTTCTATCAGTAACGCATGAAGTAGACAATATCTGTTACTTCTATCAGTAACGCATGAAGTAGACAATATCTGTTACTTCTATCAGTAACGCATGAAGTAGACAATATCTGTTACTTCTATCAGTAACGCATGAAGTAGACAATATCTGTTACTTCTATCAGTAACGCATGAAGTAGACAATATCTGTTACTTCTATCAGTAACGCATGAAGTAGACAATATCTGTTACTTCTATCAGTAACGCATGAAGTAGACAATATCTGTTACTTCTATCAGTAACGCATGAAGTAGACAATATCTGTTACTTCTATCAGTAACGCATGAAGTAGACAATATCTGTTACTTCTATCAGTAACGCATGAAGTAGACAATATCTGTTACTTCTATCAGTAACGCATGAAGTAGACAATATCTGTTACTTCTATCAGTAACGCATGAAGTAGACAATATCTGTTACTTCTATCAGTAACGCATGAAGTAGACAATATCTGTTACTTCTATCAGTAACGCATGAAGTAGACAATATCTGTTACTTCTATCAGTAACGCATGAAGTAGACAATATCTGTTACTTCTATCAGTAACGCATGAAGTAGACAATATCTGTTACTTCTATCAGTAACGCATGAAGTAGACAATATCTGTTACTTCTATCAGTAACGCATGAAGTAGACAATATCTGTTACTTCTATCAGTAACGCATGAAGTAGACAATATCTGTTACTTCTATCAGTAACGCATGAAGTAGACAATATCTGTTACTTCTATCAGTAACGCATGAAGTAGACAATATCTGTTACTTCTATCAGTAACGCATGAAGTAGACAATATCTGTTACTTCTATCAGTAACGCATGAAGTAGACAATATCTGTTACTTCTATCAGTAACGCATGAAGTAGACAATATCTGTTACTTCTATCAGTAACGCATGAAGTAGACAATATCTGTTACTTCTATCAGTAACGCATGAAGTAGACAATATCTGTTACTTCTATCAGTAACGCATGAAGTAGACAATATCTGTTACTTCTATCAGTAACGCATGAAGTAGACAATATCTGTTACTTCTATCAGTAACGCATGAAGTAGACAATATCTGTTACTTCTATCAGTAACGCATGAAGTAGACAATATCTGTTACTTCTATCAGTAACGCATGAAGTAGACAATATCTGTTACTTCTATCAGTAACGCATGAAGTAGACAATATCTGTTACTTCTATCAGTAACGCATGAAGTAGACAATATCTGTTACTTCTATCAGTAACGCATGAAGTAGACAATATCTGTTACTTCTATCAGTAACGCATGAAGTAGACAATATCTGTTACTTCTATCAGTAACGCATGAAGTAGACAATATCTGTTACTTCTATCAGTAACGCATGAAGTAGACAATATCTGGAACTCTTGATCATTTTTGCTTTTATTGTATAAGTTGAGGAAAGATCACAGCACAACGAGGTCTGCTGGAAATATATAAAAGACGATGTATATGATTTTTTTTTCATATATAGATGAGAGAGAGAGAGAGAGAGAGAGAGAGAGAGAGAGAGAGAGAGAGAGAGAGAGAGAGAGAGAGAGAGAGAGAGAGAGAGAGAGCGTGATTGTTGAGATAGTGATGGACAAATTAGAAAAATCACTCGATTTTCTCTCACTAGCAACTAAGTCTTGAATTTTGCGACGACACGTATCTACACAGCCAATCTGGTTTTCTAATTGGTTTCAGAGCCATCATCAGCGAATAGATAGTGTCACATAAGCTTTCACAACAAGGGAAAATAAAACCCGCGAAATATCATATTGTCCTTCAAGAATCGCGAAAATTTCATATTGCCCTCCTTCTTCACAGTGGCAGTTTATATCACAAGTCCCCACTGATAATCATCCACTGTTGGTTTAGACATATCCATCAGGAACGTCTGTAAATGGTGAGGGAAGACTGAGGAAGACCTGGGGGCACATCAACCATCATTTCAGTCATGCCCTGGGCTAACGTCTCGAGCCAAGAGCTCCTCTCAACCACTCCTTCTGAGATTTTAATCAGTGTCTCATTCTGTAAGACTAATGAACCTTGAGCCACAAGCGGAGACAGATCAGTGCTGAGCACACACGGTCTCCCTAGGGAAGAGAAGGCACCAGGGGCAAATTCTGTGTCGACTGAGCAAATGTATTTCTATGTTCCAATGCAGGAAATAGATAGACACGTACCCATAGAGGTACAACTTGGTTTATGAGGATGTTTCATCTTAAGATGGTAGAGGTTGTGCTTATAGTTTGCTCTTACTGTCCCGAAAGCCTAGTCGTTATAGTCAACTACTAGTTAGAACTAGTGGGCGACACATTAACATAGATATTCCAGTAATCTGGCGAGGATGTCATTTGAAGACGATGTCACCTAATATCACTGTACTATCTAGCCACATCTTTTCACCACAGCTTTTAAATCTGAAAGAGAAACTTCAAAAGCCCAGATAATGAGCGAAGGAGGTTGCCACAGATTAGATCTAGTTTACGAAAAGAGAAAGAAAAAAGAGGATGCCTTCATGAGCTGTAACCCTGTAGGATAAGGAAGTCGAATGACATAGCTTTAATTCGCCATACTCTTGCGATATTCTGTTATTCACCAACGAGGCAATGTAGTACTAACGTAACATTTGCAGAAAATAAAGAAAAGTAGCTTCAGGTAGGTGGGTGGTGGAGTGCTGTGTGGTTACAAAGAAAGGAACCTCTCACATATTCCCGGCTGGCGGTCTCTGCTGACGTAAACGTTTTAGATAAGCTGCAGCGAATGCAAGGCAAATCCCACGGGAGCAGAAGAAAAAAGAAATAGATAGAACGCATTCAACAAAAACCAGACCTTTTTGGCCTTATATCTAATAATATGAGGTGTTTTTTTAGTACATATATATATGTATGTATATAACATGATCAGCATGTGTAATTCATGTTATTTTTTCCAAATGGTTCGAACCCTCACTCTAAGCAATGTTGAGGGGGCTATAGATACAGTGAGAGTGTACGAGGTCTTCGAACTGTCCTCACCTCCTGATGAAGGTGTTGAAAAGATTTCTCGAGATGTTGGATGGAGTAGTTTGATGTTGATAGCCATAATGACCCCATGGCATAGGGTAGTTCGAAAGGTCAACCATCTAACGAGTCTAAGCAATATTCAAAGTGTATTAGACTACGTAAAACCATCATGATATTCATTCCAATAAGTGAATGAACAGAATATTATGCAGAGTAGATTCAAGAAATAGATAAAGGAAGCATATGAGATATTTTCTATATAATCGTGTCCCATGATTCTCTAAAGGAACCCTAAAACAGCCTGGACTTCTCCACCTTTATTAGCACTTGACATAATTTCGAAGGAAAACATGAATGTTCCTAACACAACCACAGCAAGTGGGTGGGTGGATCAGACATGTGGAGGCGGATTGAAAACTTTAAACTCAGCCATATACACATTCACAAACATGTGTGCGCGTGTGTGTGTGTGTGTGTGTGTGTGTGTGTGTGTGTGTGTTCACACATAAGACTAAAGACATGGCACACATATATATATATATATATATATATATATATATATATATATATATATATATATATATATATATATATATATATATATATATATATATATATATATATATATATATATATATATATATATATATATATATATATATATATATATATATATATATATATATATATATATATATATATATATATATATATATATATATATATATATATATATATATATAAGGTTAAGAGACGGGGCAACATGAGTAGGAAACTCTCTTCCAGTCACACATGAAAAGTAATTTTCCCTTTTATGTTGAAGGCTTCAGTCACGGGGAAAAGTCCACATCAAGGCCAGACCCTGATTGATATATAGAGAGAATTATGAAACGAAAGAAAAAAAAAGACAAGGGAAAGTATTTACGAATTTTTGAGACAGTGAGAACACTTGTCTTTTGAACTGTGTCAGGTCATAGGGATTGGGAAAGACATGAGATGGTAGAGAGTTCCAAAGCTTCGAAAAAGTGTAGGTGAAGAAGCAGGTATCAAAATGGCCCATATTCCAACGAACAGCGCTGCAGGACTCCCTCCCAGGAGACGCATGTACGCTCACGAAAGAGTGAATCGTTGACTCTTGCACGGATGTAAACCACGGTAAACCAATCTTGAGGTAGACTTTAGTGATGCCGAGATGATACTTTACAGAGGTATACCCTCCTAAGATGAGAATCAGCTTATGTAGTACCATAATTGTATGAATATTTCTAATTTCTGTAACTACATTTGACACAGTTATAGCAAGAACATAACCACTGCGGTATTTTACGGTCTACAGTTAACCTCATCTGTTACGTGCATCATATTATGTAGTGTTGTCTGTCTATCAGGAACTAATATATTGTCTACACTTAACCTTATCTGTTATGTACATCACATTATGGAGTGTTGTGTGTCTATCAGGAACTAATATACTGTCTACAGTTAACCTAATCTGTTACGTGCATCATATTATGTAGTGTTGTCTGTCTATCAGGAACTAATATTATATCAAATCGACACTAAACAAGACAAAAAGAGTCACTAGTGACAGAAAAAGAATAATGACAACGATCTTTGAGACCAGGTTGCATATGACAGCTCTCCTGTAACTCTGGTCGTAATGGATTTGTCCCAGCATCGGCGACACCTTGACTGACCCGCCCTTCTTCTGCCTGAGGGAGTGGACGGAGGCGTTGACGATGACCACGATGAAGCAGAGGAGGATGAGCGCCGCATACCACACGTCCAGCAGCTTGTAGTACGGCGTCTTGACACTCGAGCTACTGGCTTGGGTGAAGAGAGCTGCCAACACCAGCAGGGCCGTTAGAGACACCATGATCCGCTCGTTGAAGTCGGAGACCGGGTAGAAGAGCGTGGACAGCACGATGAAGAACATTAGGGCGCTCGGCGCGAAGCTGTTCAGTATGTGGAATTCACTCTGCGTCCGCAGATGTAGCGAGAGGACGATGCTACTCCGAACGTCTTCCGTTATTTGATAGAGCGTCTGGAAGGTCACCTTCGTTAGCTTGAATTCAAGGAGGTCGTCACTACCTCTGTAGTTCAGAAGGGTCGATGGGCGTTCCTCGAACAACATATTCCGCTTTCGTTCTCTGAGGGAAAAGGACACGTTGCACACGTGAGGGCCGAATGGATACCGTTGCAGCTTGAAGTTGCATGGGAATGTCACCTTGAACTTGATCTTGTAAAAGAGAAGATTGTTCGAGCCCAAGTAATACATATCTGGTGGAGGGAGAGACAGGAAACAATTGATGTCCATGCAAAGACAGTTACGGTAATATCTAAAGCAATCTGAATATATACACACACACCAGCATACTCATTTCTGATACCTACCTATCCTTCTGCCAGGCGAGCCACTTAAAAGCTAATCCATCATGCAACATGGTAGCTTTATTAGCAAGTAAAATAAGAGATCTTTTCACAAACTGTGTTGAGCGATTGCATCACATACACTTGTCCAATTTACCTGTGATAGAAAGCACATTTGTGTATCCACAAGGGGCGTGTGGTTGTCTCCCGTTGTAATGAAACTTGTCATTCATCTGGTGAGAAAATTGTCTTTGTTCTCATTAACTTTGATGGTAGTTCTAGATTCAATGCATCAAGTGAGAAGCCTTTATGAATATCTTGCCTCAGCAAAGAGATCGAGTGAAGTCATCCTGAGACATTCTAACATCGAAGTCACATGAAAAGCAGTTCTTTAATCCAGTACCTGACACCGTGGATGAAAAGGTATGTGGGTAGACTCTAGAGTGTTGCTGTCCACACCACTGAGGGACGGTTGTGAAGAAGGGAATCTCAAGAATCAGCTTAATCTTCCTTTTAGTCGAAGAGAATGATATACAGAACATGGGGAACCATGACGAGGGTAGGTGACAGAACTAAAGATGGTATGTTGTTGAGAGTGGGAGTTGGAGGCACTATATAAAAGAACTAACGAAGAACACACGTGAATAAGAAAAAGAGGGGGAAGAAGAGGCCAAATGTGAAAGAAATATTCGACGGTGAATCTGTGAGGGAGTCTTGTGACTATGGCTTCTGGAGATGCATGGAGACCACGGTAGTTAGACGACTGACACAGACGCCCCAATGGATATTCGAGAGATTACTTATAAGAAACAGACGATATGACAACGAATGAAACTCGTCTACACAGAGATCTTACATTTTGGAGATCGTAAATGGTCAGTGGATGACTTACTCAGGCGTGTGGTATAAGCATCCCATTGGACATAATCTACGTTTCCTGGATAACTTACCTGTAAGAAGAGTTTTGAAACGACTCGTTGCACCTCCTCTTATCCTAAGAATAGAATTGGGTCGTGAACCTTCTTACTCATAGCCCTATTCATCCTTACTCATCATGGGGTCCCTTGGGTCATATCTATGGCCGTCCGTTTCGTTCCGGTTCACGCCACACGTCGCCGAATAAAGAACCAGTTTGGAGATCTGCCCCTCCGCCTGGCCAGCCATGGCTATCAGAGAGGGACGCCATATCTCGTCGCAGTCAAATTCCTGCTCGATCTTTCTCGGGTTATTGAACTGGAGCCGATGGTCGTACCAGGCGAGTCTGAGCGTGATGTCCAGCGAGGCCTGTCCATCCTGTGTGGTGATGTCGCTGATGAAATGGACGAAGATGCCGTACATCATGGTGCACTTCATCTTGCCGCTGCACGGGCTGGTAAACTTATCGTAGGCCTCGGTCATTTTCAGAACGTCACACCTCCTCTCGTCGGAACCGTCAAAGCAGTGCTTGATGCCGTCGCACCGCCTCTTCCTAGGTATACAATCGCCCGCACTGCAGACGAACTCCCCCTGCGCATCGCAGGACGTCACCGTCACATTCAGGCGTTCGCGTTCGTCATGGAAGTGCCATTTGTGACGGCCCACAGGTAGTACAGCTCCCTTGAGGTACCAGCTCTCACTGTGTAGTTGGGATTGGAGGACCCATTTGTCTCCCTCTCTCACAATCTCTGAGGTCTCTCCCACCAAGTGAAGGTCTCTGTCTGCTGTGGCCTGTAGAACATAAGTTGCATCATGAGCTCTGATGCCCCCAATCACGGTGTAGCGCAAGGCAACAGGAACAAGGCACAGGAAACACTGTAATTCACTGATACAGGTATGATTGCTTAGGCTGCCGTTCTTCAAAAGAACAAGACACAGACTTTGCAGTTTGACTTGCGAAGTTTCCATGTACATCCAAGAAGCAAATTTTCCATTGGTGATGCAGGAACTTTTCAAGGCTTGAGTGTAGTACGCAGGCGTAGACTCGACCTCCCCTGCAGTAGGGAAACGACCACCTAGATTTTTACAAGCGTGAAGCTGAGGTCTGCGGCCTATCAAGTATTTGAGGGAAAGTATGGTGAAGGCCTCGGCACAAAACTGAGCCGCGTCGTAATTAACGATCCGAACGGAACCACTTTGAACCCAGGAGGAGCTTAGAGTCAGGAGAGCATTGGGAGGTTCGAGAGCGCTGCAGTCCGTGGGCTCGATTTGGCTGTCTTGCTGGGGCCCCACGCTCCAAGGCTGGATGGAAAAAGCCGTGATGACGCCAGAGAAAGACTTGTGACCTGGACTCGATGATCCTAGGCAGATGCCCCGTGGTCCCTCGACTGGGGCGCTCTGGCTGCCGTCCATCGGACTGAAACTGCGTCGATCACGGACGTAGATCTGTAGAGGTAAATGTGAAAGTTAGAGTCTTGTGGTCCTCGTAGTGACGACTGAATGATGAAATGGTTGACTACACTGTCAGGAATGCGTACCTCTGATATATAAGTGAATTTTCATACTGTGCATTTTACAGCAAGAACCTATCAATCGCGGAATCAACACAATACACATGCAAGTCCTCCAGCAAAAATTTAATCTTATGTGTAAAAATGTATTGATGTTCATGAGTTGCAAGGTACACATGGAAATTTGTGTAAAGATATATTAATATTTATGAGTTGCAAGGTACACATTAGTATTTCATCAAGAACACACCAAAACACATTGTCTCTGAGGAGATAAACCATATGACAATGCCTTATATAAAGCTTACATCACTCCCAGGATAACATTATTCAAAATTAGAGGGATCGAATTACACCATTGATAATGTGAAAGTAGTATCAACCCCCCTAGATCCCACTGGTTGACTGAATATAAGGTTACGATCCCAATGACTTTGCGTTCATCTATAGCATATGAAGCACCATGTTGGACCTGTGAGGTAGCTTATGTTGCAAAGACTTCAAGAAATCTTTCCATACGTAAAGAAGAACATAAAGACGACTCATTCAAATCAGGCTCACCACTGAATAAATTCCATGAACTCTTCAGTTAGACAACATAGGGAGGTGTACGGACGTTCTAAGACCTAGACTATCACAATCATTATGTGTACTTGGGAGTTTAATGGATTCGGAAGTAGAAACCAACTGACAAAGGTTCCCTTTATGCATTTGTTTTGTCTCCCAGACATTCTGAAGTTCAGCCAGCCATTAATTTTTGCAACACCGCTAGTAGTAAAGAGGTTACTTTTGTGACTGCAGTCACTTTACCTAAATCTGTCATTCTTCCTCACATTGTGTGTTCGGATAGTATAGCAGTATTCATAAATTCATTATTGTGAATTGTTAGCACTTGATTCTTGATTGATATGATTGCCTATACTCCATGATTTCAGATGTGCTGATGTAAAACCACATTTAGTTAAGTCTCTAGTAAAACCCTCTGCATTATTCTTTAGGTTAACGATGCTTACTGACAATGAAAGATGTGAGACTTGAAAAACGTATACAGACTAATGGAATTGGATTCCCCTTTGTAAATAAAGACGTTAACTTCTTCTTGGCACTGTTTTTACATTACGATACCCTCCCTCTTCACTGCACGACAGTCGATCGCCACAACTATAAAAGGCACAAAATAGGTAATTAGAAACAAGTGAAAGTAGGTATTCTCACAAACAGTGTGAGGAAGGGTAACAGACATAGATTCCACACCTAATGTATGAAACACCTGCAAAAAACCTCACCCTGTGTGCCTGAGGATCTCTGGAGACACACACTCTCCTCCACACTCCTGGCAGGAGTTCTTCGCTGCTGTAGGAGGCGTTTTTATACTGCACCTTCAGGAAGGACGAGGACAGACCTGGCATGAAGGGAGGCAGAGGAGTTACTTTGATTGGAATTGCTTTGTCTTGAAATTCTATCATCTATATCCACCACAAACCCAATATTCTTTAATACAATTTAGTTATGGTATCCTTATTATGATCATTATCATTTCCAGTAACTCTAATTACACTTCTTAGAAACTAACACTTGTCTTTGGATTAGTTAATGATCATATACCCCGACACACACACACACATACACACACTAACATTCTAAATAACTTATGCGCAACGTAACTCATAAAAATTATTTCCACAAACGCCACTTTTCCCGTCACATGACTTCCATCCACTACAGTCGAATGTCTTTGGAGATATATGTATATATCTGCATATGAAAGGACTTGTCTAACTTATAATGCATAACCAATTCAGTAGGTATCTGTATATGACATCCATAATATATGGTATCCATCCTATATAACCCATACTATATATTTCATCCAAAGGTATTGTTCATGCAATAGAAATATATCGGCTGTATTCGTTATTCACCGCATGACACGTATGGTATAGCCTAAATACACCATAACCTGTATTCACACGGAAGAATACATAATGAAATATGCGTAGCACGCATACATATGATACACATATACAAGATTGAGAGATGGGACAACGAGAGTGTAAAACCCTCTCCCCTTAATACAACACACCTGATAATCACAAAATAGTCATCACACACACACACACACACACACACACACACACACACACACACACACACACACACAGACACACACACACACAGACACACACACTCGCACTGTGTACATATATCTTAGCAACGGGATCGTCCATGTCGATCTACTGTGTAAGGGAATGATAAAGGTGATTTCGCTGGTTAGAGCGAGTGAAATATATACATATATATATATATATATATATATATATATATATATATATATATATATATATATATATATATATATATATATATATGGAATGCTTGAATATCATTCTAAGATTGAGAGGTCAGTGAAGAGAACGTATGCCAACCAGGATATGTGAGGGAGGTATTTCCAGGGGGTGTCGTACACGTCAACCCCCCCTTTAGGGAGCAAGTTTCGTCGCACTCTTACACGATATTCGGGAAAAAATAAGTGGTGTGCAGAGGGAAACTGCAAATCGAAGATGAGATTTGTGGTCTAAATACAGAGGATAAGAAATAGAATTTATACCAAAATGAACTAGGGAGTTCTGATTTCATGTATGAGCGCTAAATATACAAATTTATTTGTTTTTTTTAATTCAAAACAATAGACATGAATTATACTTGAATATTCTGAACGTAGAAAAGATTCGAGATAGCTAACTGGCCGTAGACAAACTCTGGGCATCTCTGGTGCGAAACACCAGATGTCACCAGTTTAGTGGAGGCAAAGTTGCAAAAGCGAGGTGGAGCGCCTCAGATACCTGAAAGAGGACTTCGCAGTGGATGAATCTATATAGTAAACCTTGGTGAGTTATAGGATAGGAGAAGTACCTTAGGTCCTGGGAAACAATTGTATACCTAAAGTCATCCACAAAGCTACAAATAGACACGAGATTCAAACTTGTGACATAAAGGAAAAAGAAAAATGCTTTGTAAAAACTAGTCAAGGCGACAGAAAGTGGGAAGGTGTAAACTGAATAAACTAAAGGTTTTCGGTGTAATGGCAGTAAGGTTGGAAACCCTTGTGGGGAAAGTACATCGAGCGGGGTCGACTAGACCCAAGAAGTATGAATAATTTCCTCCTCGGGTCAGAGGAAGAGGATAATGAAAAGCAAATACCCGTGTTAGGCTGGTTACCCAAGTGGATTCGTGAACCTCATAGGTGGGAAGGCGAGGTGAATTCAGATTCTAGGAAAAAAAAAAACGTAGGATCCAAATCGATTAAGAAAGAATTTGAGATCACTAAGGACTTAGGTGGAGGCATTAAGGAAGATCAAACCCTTGACATAAATGTGGGAGGGTTGGGCAACACCCAGATTGATCTAAATAATGGAGGGAAAGGTTGTTGATAACGACAAATATAGAACAAGCGGCCTTTCCACTCTGAAAAGAAGAGAGGTGTGGAAAATGAAAATGGGACAACCAACCCAGAGACTTATATATAACGTATATGTGCACCAAATATACTTGGAACAAGTTGTTAGAAAAATACCACATATCCTTCTCTGATCCAGGGAACTTTTAGCAATTATACAATACCCTATACCTACATCGCCAATGACTGTACTTAATCGTCCAAGAAATATACATAATAGACACACTTATATGACAAGTTATATGAGTTTGCCCGGTACAACTAACGCGTCCTATGCTCCACCTTTATGATCAACAATCTGCGTATGATTATACCTTATACACTGTATATTATAAGCTCATACAAATCTAGAGCAACAACAGCTAATAACAGTACTAAACTGACTTTGCTTCATGAGGGAGAGAGTTATGAAACACACATGGCGTGTTGCCCCGGATAATGTCCTCATGCATAATTGACTGTTTGGCAAACTATGTAACATTTTTTCCCCCTCTCTCTCTCCTTGAGCACCATAGTTCACGGGATATGAGGATAAATCTAAGGTTTCTCGTTCAACTTCCCAGACATAGCTTTCATACTGCACCAGCCAGAAATGACCCTTGTGACAATATCTACTTCCTTCATAGCAACCGAAGCTTGGGAGTTCTGCTTCCTTCCTTCTTTCATCTTTTCACTCTTCCTCTAACCTTCCTTCCTTCCTTTAAAATGTCAGGCCTACCAGCACTTAAGGAACTGTGTATCATTTCATTCATATCCTCGTAATCAGTTTTTTTTTTTTCCTTTCAATCTAAATGGCCTTGATTTGGACATATATATATGCCCGCGCCATGGATTACTTACTCTCTACACCAACTTGAATAGGTTACCACCTAAAGAAAAGGGTCTCAAACTTGAGAAAGTATAAGTAAAGTTGATACGGTATGGTAGACCGATTCAACAATGGAGACAAAAGAGAAACTCCCAATAATAAGATGAAACTGACCCGTTCTCGGCAGGAAAAGGATCGGATCGTCTAAGAACAGGAGGAATGATCACAGAACGGTGACTTGGTGTAAACATACGACCGTGCCGCTGTGTGAAGGCCAGCATGACTTACTGACTCTGATGACGATGCCGTTGTGGTTGAGGGTGAGGATGGTTTCGTCTCCGTCCTTGTCGACGGTCCCTTTCTCTCCTTCAGCGACCCTTCTGCCCCTGGGGCCTTTGGCCTTCCGAGCGAGAGGGACGAAGGAATGCACACACGGTAAATCGCTCCCCGAGAGTAGGCACCCTATCCTCAGCTAGGCACAGTGAGGAGTTGCCATCCTTCAGCTCCACGGCGGTTAGACACATACCTGTGGCGAGATGGGGACATAAGCACAAGGTTTATACCTGGGTCATGCGGTGTTGATAGGCTAAGTGGCCGGGGTTCCAGGGAAGAGACAAGGAAGGAGTTACGTGGGTTCCTTGTCTGTAGAACTTAGGCTATAAGACTAATCAAGATGCTTTCCACACTGGCTAACAATCGTCAAATGCATGATTATAGACGTCTGAATGAGGTAGTTTGGTAAGTGAATGATCTGTGCGAAATGACCTCCCGAGATGCGTAGACAATACATTTCTTTTAAGTATCTGAAGTACCTTTTCGTCCTACGTCTTGCCAACACTTCCTTGTGTAGCTACAACACCATCACAACGATCACCCACCTAGGTTGCACGTCACAACAATAACCAACCTCCTTAAAACGATAAACCCACCTATGTCTTACAGGAACTAAACCACCGCACGCCTGGATCTGCCACCCACTTACCTCTCTACATTCTCCAAAGATTTAACCACCACTATATAGTTCCCTCATGCGTGTCTAGAGCACTTGAATAACCATCACCCATTTAGAACGAGTGCCCCACTGCAAGTGGGCAGGACAACAGTTAGAGCCAGCATTCACCTGTATGTTCACACCCACCAACACCTGCATGTCCACACTACCACTGCCACCAGCACCCACCTAGACTTAGCACCCACCTGTATGTCCATGCAACACCACCAAGACGAGAGCCACGAAGATTCTACGGTGTCCATAGATATGATGTCTGACTCCTTGACCTTCGGCCATGTCTCTACTCATAGTGAGGAGTCTGTGAGGAGGAGAAGATCTCCTTAAGTGTGAGGGAAACCTGTAAATGTAAAGGGAAATCCACAAGTGTGACAAATTTTGTAAGATTAATGTTTGAATGTGAGTTATGTTTCAATGAATGTGCAAGTGAGTAGGTGAGTTCTGTAGATATGAGACACATACATGAATGTGAATTCTTTCTTGGCATGTGACAAAATTCTCATAATTCCTGCATTGGAAGAATTGGCGTAAATATGCACATGAAAACGATCAAAATGTTAGTATTAGCAAACTATCATAAAACTAAATCTTTTAGTCTCAGGTAAGACTATACATACATATATATATATATATATATATATATATATATATATATATATATATATATATATATATATATATATATATATATATATATATATATATACACACACACACAAAGGCAAGTCAGACATGAAGAGTTGTGAGTAAGGAAAAGCATAAGAGACAGAGAGAGAGAGAGAGAGAGAGAGAGAGAGAGAGAGAGAGAGAGAGAGAGAGAGAGAGAGAGAGAGAGAGAGAGGGAGAGAGAGAGAGAGAGAGAGGACAACTCACCTTCGCGGCTGGCGAGCAATTGTAGTGTGAAACGGCAGGACCGACTGTACATACCTGATAGATATATGGGGGGGTGTGGGGGGGACGGACGGGGAGGGGGGGGAGTAAGAGAGAGAGTGGGGCGGTGGGGGAGAGGATGAAGTGGGGGGGGGATAGGTAGGGAGGTACGGGATGTGAGGGAGGAAAAGGGGCGGTGGGGGTTCGGGACGAATTTGGTCCGTTGTAAAAGAAAGATATCTATTTAAACTAGAGAAATTAGGTACAATAAGGGGTTGGCGGGGGGTGTTAGAGGGGGCGTCGATGGATTCAGGAGGGGTAAAGATGACAGGGATCAATAGGTGTGAGGGCTACTAGTGAGTAGGTGAGGGGTAATAGTGAGGCATGAGGGGTAGCAGTGAGGGAGTGAGAGGTAGCAGTGAGGGGTGAGAGGTAGCAGTGAGGGTGTGAGAGGCAGCAGTGAGGAGGTGAGAGGTAGCAGTGAGGGATGAGGAGTAGCAGTGAGGGGGTGAGAGGTAGCAGTGAGTGGGTGAGAGGTAGCAGTGAGGGATGAAGAGTGGCAGTGAGGGATGAGGAGTAGCAGTGAGGAGGTGAGAGGTAGCAGTGAGGGGTGAGAGGTAGCAGTGAGGGTGTGAGAGGCAGCAGTGAGGAGGTGAGAGGTAGCAGTGAGGGATGAGGAGTAGCAGTGAGGGGGTGAGAGGTAGCAGTGAGTGGGTGAGGGGCGGCAGTGATGAGTGAAGGGAAATAGCGACGGGGTCAAACAACACCTTGACCTGCACGGGGTCAAGAAGACGTACCTCTGGTGTGACCTGTGTCAGTCAACTGACCCGCACCATATGACCAGCGCCGTCCGTCTGGCCTGTGACAAGTGACTCCCGTCGTGTGACCTGCGTCTTGTGACCCGCACCGTGTAGCCTGTGTCGTGTGACCTGCGTCTTGTGACCCGCACCGTGTAGCCTGTGTCGTGTGACCTGCGTCTTGTGACCCGTACCATGTAGCCTGTGTCGTGTGACCTGCGTCTTGTGACCCGTACCATGTAGCCTGTGTCGTATGACCTGCACCCTGTGGCCGTGTGACCTACGTGTTAAGACTTGTCCCTTGTGACCTGCATGGTGTGACCTGTTTCATGTTATGACGTTCATCATAAATGTATTAGTCGAATATTCCCAGCGGTGTTGCTAAGTCTTGAGGCGAATTATTGTTCCCAACAAAAAAAAAAAACAGAGACACACGCACACGGCCACACATGCAAACCTACACACACACACACACACACACACACACACACACACACACACTGGATTCATACCTGAATATGTATGTACGGATAATGCCAAAACCATGATCAAAGTGACGGACGACCATGATTCCACAGACTTACAAAGGGATTTACACATTTACACATTTACACGAATTCCAGATTTCGTCCGATACATGCCTGATGAAATTCCACCCGAGTAGATATATGGTTAATGAAGAAGGACTACACTGAAATATGGATCTCGATATGAATATCAACAAATGGGAAATACTCTGCAAGATTCTGTGTGTATGTGTGTGAGAGAGAAGGGGACGTGGGAATTGATACTGTGCTGAATCTGAGGTCAGATCTCTGCTTGAGAAGTATTGTAAATGTTTTAAAACTGTTTTGTGGCTAATGTGCTTAAGAGAGTCTTGTAAATGAGACAAAACTGTTTTGTGGCTAATACGAGACTCGCACGCAGGTACATAAAGTAAGGCTATGTTTTGCAAGCTATTCGCCACAGATATTAGGCCAGAAACTAGAAAATGCCTCTCGGATTTGTCACCGCCTGCAATAAAGGATAATGAACTAATAAAAAAAAATGTTTAGAGGTAGATAACAAAGATGGTTGTGCCATAGTAAAGACAGCAGAATTTCAGTATAGAAAAAAATGATGTTAGAGGCCAAAAATGCTACCAACATTTGAAGACAGAGGAGTAAGGACTGACTTGATCACAACCTAAGGTTTGTAAATCAGTTTGACAATGTCGAGGGTGAACACTTCTTCGAAAAATGCTAAGATGGAGTCGCCAGAGGCCATAGCAAGAGAAAATGAAACTTATTAGAAAAGTTGCAAAATATAAAAAAGTACTTTTATAACGTCAGTGTTGTGGATGATTGGATTAAGGTGAGTAAAGAAACTGTCCAACCTGACGGTACAGTGAAGCTTAATATGTTACATAATAGTAGAGAAAAGGTGTGTGTTTGTGTGTGTGTGTGTGTGTGTGTGTGTGTGTGTGTGTGTGTGTGTGTGTGTTGGTGAATCGACATGAATCTCTTTGTTTCAAGGTCACCGCGAGTCTGGACGAAGATCTGTATTTCTCCCCAAACGAGACCATCTCGAAAATGGCAAAGACACGAGACAGTGTTGTTCAGCTGACGAGACACACACGCCAGCGATAGTGAGCTTAATAATACTGGTTACTCACAAGTCTTGTGAGAATGTGCCAAGTGATGTGGCCGACGTGTGAGAATGTGAGACTGAAATTATCTTATAAATTTCCCAAATCTCTCACAACGAACGGTCTCTTATTCTATCTCCCATTTCTCTCAGCTTAACCACTAAGCTTAAAATGTATCTCCGGGAGATAGAGCCTCGAGAATTTTAAGTTACCCCCACCTCAAAAAAAAGCGCCAGACGAAACTTAACCAAACCCAAGCGTAGTGTGAGTGTGTGTGAGTGTGTGTGTGTGTGCATGTGTGTGTGTGTGTGTGTGTGTGTGTGTGTGTGTGTGTGTGTGCGTGAGTGTGTGTGTGTGTGTGTGTGTGTGTGTGTGTGTGTGTGTGTGTGTGTGTGTGTGTGTGCGATAAATCACTGTATAATTTAGAGCTGTGGCCGACTTGGTTGTTTACTAATCAAAACTTCCACTCTTGTTTCTCGGCCACACGTCTCCACCAGGACAAAGTTCCGCGGGTGTTTGTGAAATGTTTTGGCCATGAGGAAAAAAACTTCAGACGCTGGTCATGTTCTTAAGCGTCGCCTTGGGTAAGTTGAACGAGAATAACTGATGAAGGAAACTTACACGCGTTGATGGTTGGTTTGGGAACACGAGAGTGGAGGCATCACAGCCTCTTTCTCCACCTCACACCACCGCCCGCCACTATCCTTGTCCCAAGGATAGCTGCCAAGGGGTAACTGTCCAGGGATAGCTGCCTAGGGATGGTAGATAAGGGGGTAACTGTCCAGGGATAGCTGCCAAAAGGGTAACTGTTCAGGGATAGACGCTTAGGGATAGCTTCCAAGGAGACTTGTATAGGGATAAGTGCTTTGGTATAACTGGCTAGGCATAGCTGATTAGAAATAGCTACCCAGGGATAGTTGCCTAGGGATAACTAACCCAGGGATAGATGCCGGGGAATAATTCCCCGTGTGACAGCTACCCAGGTATGAGGTGTGGTTAGTGGAATGAGCAAAAAAGAACACGACTCGTTTTTTCTCATATGCACCACGCCCGCTACTGTTTCTTTACCTCCAGAACATCACTTAAATTCGATACAGGGACACCATTTTCGTCCTTCTGCGTCTCTTTCCATCCAGTACGGTACCTGACGTGCGTTCGTGACTGAACACTTTTGTTATAACACGAAAACTCACGCTTTTTCTTTTTACATATAATTGCTATTTTTCATGTAACTTCAAAGTGGGTTCTTTCCTCTATTTACATTCCTGACATTTGCTTATATACTGGTTGACCAACATTTTGTTCATAATCTTTACGCCTTCCATAGCTTATGCTTCTGTTCATACCGTGCACTTAAGTGGCTTAGATCTCACTCGTGTTCTGTCGATAACGAATCATAACACAGTTCTCCACAGTGTTCGGTGATCAGTCTCTCCGAAGAACACAGCCTTGTTCTTCACCTCTCTCTCTCTCTCTCTCTCTCTCTCTCTCTCTCTCTCTCTCTCCCGGCCTTCACATGACCTGTTTGGTTTCGGGTTCCGCCATGTTATTGCTGGCGTGTTACCTGTGCGAGAGAATGAATGCTTTTTGCTGTTGGCGTGAATATATAGCACTTCATAATCGTGGAGTCTGACGCTGTTATGAAAAGAAACTCCGAGAATCGCTCGCCATACAGAGGTGCCTGCGATATGAGCCAACATCAAGCATTGTTAAGTATGAACAACACTGCTTCAGTAGGTACTCCAGAAGAAGGTACTGCCTCAGCAGGCACTCCAGCAGTAGGTATTGCTTTAAAAGGTACTCCAGCAGTAGGTACTGCCTCAGCAGGTACTCCATCAGTAAGCACTGCTTTAAAAGGTACTCCAGCAGTAGGTACTGCCTCAGCAGGTACTCCAGCAGTAGGTACTGCCTCAGCAGGTACTCCAGCAGTAGGTACTGCCTCAGTAGGTTCTGCTTCAGTAGTTACTCTAGGAGTAGGTACCGCCTCAGCAGGTACTCCAGCAGTAGGTACTGCTTTAAAAGGTACTCCAGCAGTAGGTACTGCCTCAGCAAGTATTCCAGTAGTAGGTACTGCCTCAGCAGGTACTCCAGCAGTAGGTACTGCTTTAAAAGGTACTCCAGCAGTAGGTACTTTCAGCAGTAGGTGCCGTTTATGTAGGCACATCGTGATCCTACGTCTCCAGCATCAGTATAGTGTTTAAGAAAGGATCTGATGTTTCTTTTCCACAGACGTGACATTTGGATTTGGTTCTGTCGCTCCTCTCTGGACCTTTTTTTTTTTTCAGTAACGTGTTTCCATGAAGGAAAAATACCCTTGATAAGCTATTCAACATTTTGACCTTCCCATAGACTGTTTTCTGTGCTGGAAACTATTATAAACTACTCTCCTTTGAAAGATTTAGCCCCCCTCCCATTTTTTCCCCTCACCTCATATATATTTCCAGTCCATAATGATCCCTTTCTATGGAATGGAGTCCGCGTCTGCTCTGTCTCCTCTAAAAGCATTAGCTGTTCATATAGAATTCACGGAGAATTTCTCCCGTCCCCCCCAAAAATCTTTTACTGAAATCGGCTCGAAGCTCCGAAAAAGGCAACTGGGAGATTTGGCATCTCGATTCTGAAATGTAATTACCAAACCCGTTCAGCCTCTCTCTCTCTCTCTCTCTCTCTCTCTCTCTCTCTCTCTCTCTCTCTCTCTCTCTCTCTCTCTCTCTCTCTCTCTCTCTCTCTCTCTCTCTCTCTCTCTCTCTCTCTCTCTCTCTCTTTTGACTTTTAAAAAAGGGAGGGGATGGGTGGCGGGGAGGCCCTC
The DNA here is from genome assembly GCF_036320965.1 of Panulirus ornatus. Classification (NCBI taxonomy): domain Eukaryota; kingdom Metazoa; phylum Arthropoda; class Malacostraca; order Decapoda; family Palinuridae; genus Panulirus; species Panulirus ornatus. The sequence goes on from NC_092286.1 coordinate 6,991,266, forward strand.
CTCTCCCCGTTTTTTTTTTTCTCTCCACAGAATTTTTCTTTCTTTTTTCGAACACGAAAAAGGAATTATACGGCATAAATGATGTGGATGGGGGAAAAGAAAAGAAAAAAAAAAACCGGGAAACGTGATCAGAAAATGAACCTTACTGGCATTGTATTAATCAGTCGCTCGTGTTGATATGTAAACCCCCAATCACAGCCCATCATTTGATAAGTGTGCCATATAAGATCTTTAACTCTTAGAAGGTCAGAGTGAATGAGTATGTCAAATTTGTCTTTATATATCCACACGAGAGACATAGTATATCTCTTAGAAGGTCAGAGTGAATGATCATGTCAAAGTTATCTTTATATATCCACACGAGAGACATAGTATATCTCTTAGAAGGTCAGAGTGAATGAGTATGTCAAAGTTATCTTTATATATCCACACGAGAGACAGAGTATATCTCTTAGAAGGTCAGAGTGAATGATCATGTCAAAGTTATCTTTATATATCCACACGAGAGACATAGTATATCTCTTAGAAGGTCAGAGTGAATGAGTATGTCAAAGTTATCTTTATATATCCACACGAGAGACAGAGTATATCTCTAGCCTCTATGATGTCCCCCCATCTTGCGTTCTGACAGAGCTGGAAAGTCTTCATTTAGCGAAGGATGAAAACCTAACCAGACGAACCAAATTTCAAAAGGATCTAAAAGATTAGCGGAGCAGTCGTGATATGGACTCAGACAGTGGCTGGAGTAGCCAAAGTTGGAATAGCCACTGCTGGAGTACCTACAACTAAAGTACTCACTGCTGGAGTATACCTAGTGCTGGAACATCTACTGTACTGCTGGAGTACGTACCGAAGCAGTACCTACTACTGCTGGAGTACCTGCTGAAGCAGTACCTACTGCTAGAGTATAGCTAGCTACGGAAGCCTTGCCTACTGCTGGGGTACTTAAAAGAGCAGTACCTACTGCTGGAGGACCTACTGCCGTCGTACCTACTGTAAGAGTAGGTCCTGCTGGGGTACCCACTACTGGAGTACTGCTGGAGGAAGCTATTTCATGCCACTCAACCTTTTGCAGACGCCAGACATTCCTCTCTGTAACCGAGGCTGGTCGGTGATCAGCTGTTTATGATAAGATGGCAAATGAGGAGACTGTCACGGTGCGTCGCTTTTGTTTGACTCAGTGTGAACCAACGTATGTAAGAAGAGCATGACGTTCCTGTGTGTGTGCCAGTGAGCACTGTCCCTCAGGATATTACTCTCTCTCTCTCTCTCTCTCTCTCTCTCTCTCTCTCTCTCTCTCTCTCTCTCTCTCTCTCTCTCTCTCTCTCTCTCTCTCTCTCTCTCTCTCTCTCTCTCTCTCTGGCATTGTTTCTTTCACTCTTCTTTTATTCTCTTTTTTTCTTTCTTTCTCTCTCTCTCTCTCTTCTCCCTCCGCCTTGCCACTTCATCCTTTTGCCTTTTATGCCACCGCACTCCCCGCTGCTGCCTCTCTGTCTCTCTCTCTCTCTCTCTCTCTCTCTCTCTCTCTCTCTCTCTCTCTCTCTCTCTCTCTCTCTCTCTCTCTCTCTCTCTCTCTCTCTGCTGGCTCCGTCTGTTCTCTGCCTCCCACGACCACAGTGTATTACATGCAGGAACAGAGTAAATATCACGTATTCATGACATCGTCGGACTGTCACTTTCCCAGCCAGTGAATAGATTAAAGTTGAATGAGTGAGGCGACAGACACTTTGATCAACAAATAGAAAGGCAGAAAGTTAGATCAATTTATAAAACAAAGGACCACGGAATCGAATGCCTAGAAACCTCAAACCTCAATCCAGTTTTGGTCTTAATTAACTCTGTGAACATCATGTATCTTCTTGACAGTAGCTTTAGACCTTATCGTCATGCATTAATTTCGATGCGATTTAGATAACTGATCAATGCTTTTATTTTGCATGCATTGCCAATATGGTGTCGTTACCCCTGAGGGAGTCCTGTGATCATCTCAACAGAAAACGAGACACGTTAGCTTAAGATGGATGAAGATGGAATCGAAGAGAGAGAGAGAAGAAAGAGGGAATAAAGAAGGACCCAGAAAATGAAAGAAGGAAGGAAGGAAGAAGAAAATCCAGAAAAGGATTTATCCTTTTTCCCACACGGACGTTGAAGGTGACGGGAGGCAGGTTTGGAAGCTTGGAGTGGGAGACAATGAGACACTCTAAGGGTCAGAATGGGAGATTGGAAGAGACTGTGAAAGGCAGTAAGAGACTGTGTGAGACCCATTGTGTCCGTTGATCTATGAAGCCGGAAGCCATTGTGCTGAGCGGAAAGAGCTTTACCCCCAACGTTGTATATTTAACTAGGAGGTGGGGAGGAGGAGAAGAGATGGAGGAAGGGATGGGGGAGAGGGAGATAGACAGACATATAGACAGGCAGACAGGCAGATAGACAGAGAGACGTCCAATGCCGACAGCACACAAGTATCGAAGCTGTATAACAGAAGAGAATGTTCAGTGAGACTAGGCTCCACGCGTGTCGAACTCCCTCTTCATACAGACCAAATAGGTAGTTACAAATAGGTTATTACAGACAGACTAACAGACAGACAGACAGACAGACAGACAGGCAAACAGACGGAGCCAATCAAGGTCACCAGCGATACTACCCCCCCATGGGTGAGGAGGGGTAAAAAAGGTAGACCTTTCTATATGACCCACTATCTACTGGTGACCAGGCCTCTGTCCTGGTAAGAACGGTGACCTCACCAAATGGATCTGTGTTGTGGATGCGCCATCCACCTCCTACATAGAGTGCCTGATACTCAAGCCTCTGTCTCGATGCGAAAACTCGACAATCCCTCAAGAATAAGTTGACAAGGACGTCTGAATCCTATTTTATCTTCTTTGGAGGTTTTGTGGCATCGGAAACGGTAAGTTCCCAAGTGCACTTTCCTGTAGTGATCACATCATCAGGGGAGATACAAGAAAGAATTTATAACAGTCATAAGGTTTAAAGCCGCTTTAGCGGGTCAGGTTCAGCCCAAGAGCAGAAATAGTATCAGGAGATAATAAAACAGAAGGGGGGGAGAGAGAGAGAGAGAGAGAGAGAGAGAGAGAGAGAGAGAGAGAGAGAGAGAGAGAGAGAGAGAGAGAGAGAGAGAGAGAGAGAGAGAGAGAGCAGGTCTTCTCTGACAATATGTTATAATTCTAGGATTTTCGAGCATTAGAGAGCAACACACTTTTCCCGGCCATAACTCTTGGTCCGGGTTAGACCAGCTGCCACAGGAGGTTTATTGGCCATTATCATTGGGTTTTGGTTATTGGTCTCGGTTGTATTAATGGACTGTTAGTGTCAGGAGTTTCTTGTATTAGTCAACAAAACTGAAGACAAATGCGAGCGGGGCCCGAGGTAAGCCAAGTCAGACGTGAAATGCCGTCGTGGAGGAATTGAGAAGCAACGAGGACATACTGTATATACCGTATTATACTCTACTTCTGACGTCTATTTGCTTCCTTATGATATACTCGAGAGGTATAATATAACATACTACAAGGGATGACCATCACTTGACCGCTTCTGAAAAATACTTAGAAAAAAGTAGTTCTTTTTTTTCTTCTAATTTTTTCCTCTTGCTACTAAGGAAGTGTATCAGTGTTATGTACCGTGAGGAGCCTAATGTCTTAGACCTACTTAAATACATCGGATGCCTGGTGCCTTCAGAGCCATGTCGACGAACGCTGTGTTCTCATAATTCTATCCGCTCGTATGTTTCTTATTTCCTTCAGACTTCTGTTAATAACAGGACTTAAGAAAAGAAAATTAACATATCATAGACTGACAGACTAAAGAACATTATGTGTGTGCTTCTTCTAAAGCTGTATAAGAATCGTGTCTTTCGTGAGCTGATTCATACAAGACCACAGACACATGGTGGTTATCTGTGGGGTACAAGTCACACACACACACACACACACACACACACACACACACACACACACACACACACTGGTGATATGAGGTATTAGGTACCGACACATACGTGGATGTCCCTTGTAGTCAAAGGTGTATTCATCACTTATCACTTATACACAAGAACCTTCTCTCAGTGACACGGAGTCTCTGCTTAAAAGGCTGCTCTGTGTTCAGTAGCAGGAACAGGATGGGTCCTTATGAAGCGAAAAACTGTATATAAGGAGATCGAAGGCTGAATATACTCGGGACTGAAAACTAAACACTCAAAATTTTTGGAAGCGAAGTATTGAGGTTAGGTTATGTAAGACCAATGGAAATGATGAGTTATTAATGCGTTAAAGTACTGAACATAGAGAAATGTTCTTAACTATATGTTGTGACAGTAACAACACGGGAGCTAGAGTTATATTCGCCAACTCTGTGAATATATCGTGTTATGCATATCTTAGATAATTGCAAGTGTCACCAGCATAATGCCATCTAGTTAAGGCGTGGAGAGGGAGTGACGTTAATATTCTTAGTACGACGGTATCTTCCACAAATTACTCTCCTTAATTCTGGTCTTAAGACGTCAACACATGGAATGGTCTCATTTGTACTGAGGAGAGTGTAAACTCCTCGTGCTCTAGTGAGTATATGAAACGCTCATCTTTTCTTAATAGTCCAAATATATATATATATATATATATATATATATATATATATATATATATATATATATATATATATATATATATATATATATATACACACACACACACACACGCACACAAACACATATTCGCCATTTCCCGAGTTAGCGAGGTAGCGTTAAGAACAGAGGACTGAGCCTTAGAGGGAATATCCTCATTCGGCCCCCTTTCCTTGAACCAAACTGAGTACGTTCCCAAGTATCCAGGTCCTTCCTTTAACCCATAGGATTGAATCCTTTCAGTCATTCCTCTTCAGTCAATCATGTTCCTCTACATACGTGAATCAAGTCGTTGAGAGACGGTACCTACAGACAAGCAAGCAGTCAAGGGGAGGCGTGTACACTAGGCGTGGACAACCGCTCCTTCACCACGCACTGGGGAGGAGGGAATACACACTCCAGACCTCCTTCCCCTTCTTCCTGTAGTCTGCCAGTGTTTATCATGCATTATTTTCCCCCCGCCCGTTCTCCCTAGTGATTGAGGGACGTTGCTAAGGAGGGTGTCGCTATCTTCCTTCGCCAGTGGGGTGGGCCATCACCAGCGTTCATATGATATCATCGCTGCTGCCAGCATTCTCGAGGTGTTGCTATCGCCAGCGTTCGTGTGATATCCCATGAACGCTGTCATCAACGCTGTTGTCTTCAGCGTTGAGATGACGCCTTTAACACAGGCGTTCACATGAGATCACGTCATCAAGCAGTGATAGGAGATGACATTACCTGATTAATTCCGTGTGATAACTGACTATTGATAACGGATATCATACTGATAGGAGAACTAAGGAAGATATAGCAGGTGAATGAATCGTTCAGTTATGCATTCATCCATCTCTCTCCAATCATCTCTCCTTTACTGCCACATTGGCAAAAAGATTTACTTTTTTCTTATTACCTTTATAAATAGTGGAATATACAGACCTCAGTCCTCCTCCTGATGTCTGGCTAGTAAAGTTCCTCCTCCTCCTCCTGACGTCTGGCTAGTAAAGCTCCTCCTCCTCCTCTTGACGTCTGGCTAGTAAAGCACGTCCACCTCCTCCTGACGTCTGGCTAGTAAAGCACGTCCTCCTCCTCCTGACGTCTGGCTAGTAAAGCACGTCCTCCTCCTCCTGACGTCTGGCTAGTAAAGCACGTCCTCCTCCTCCTGACGTCTGGCTAGTAAAGCACGTCCACCTCCTCCTGACGTCTGGCTAGTAAAGCACGTCCTCCTCCTCCTGACGTCTGGCTAGTAAAGTTCCTCCTCCTCCTCCTGACGTCTGGCTAGTAAAGCACGTCCACCTCCTCCTGACGTCTGGCTAGTAAAGTTCCTCCTCCTCCTCCTGACGTCTGGCTAGTAAAGCACGTCCACCTCCTCCTGTCGTCTGGCTAGTAAAGTTCCTCCTCCTCCTCCTGACGTCTGGCTAGTAAAGCACGTCCTCCTCCTCCTGTCGTCTGGCTAGTAAAGTTCCTCCTCCTCCTCCTGACGTCTGGCTAGTAAAGCACGTCCACCTCCTCCTGACGTCTGGCTAGTAAAGCACGTCCTCCTCCTGACGTCCTGGCTAGTAAAGCACGTCCTCCTCCTCCTGACGTCTGGCTAGTAAAGCACGTCCTCCTCCTCCTGACGTCTGGCTAGTAAAGCACGTCCTCCTCCTGACGTCTGGCTAGTAAAGCACGTCCTCCTCCTGACGTCTGGCTAGTAAAGCACGTCCTCCTCCTGACGTCTGGCTAGTAAAGCACGTCCTCCTCCTCCTGACGTCTGGCTAGTAAAGCACGTCCTCCTCCTGACGTCTGGCTAGTAAAGCACGTCCTCCTCCTCCTGACGTCTGGCTAGTAAAGCACGTCCTCCTCCTGACGTCTGGCTAGTAAAGCACGTCCTCCTCCTCCTGACGTCTGGCTAGTAAAGCACGTCCTCCTCCTCCTGACGTCTGGCTAGTAAAGCACGTCCTCCTCCTCCTGACGTCTGGCTAGTAAAGCACGTCCTCCTCCCCCTGACGTCTGGCTAGTAAAGCGCCCTCCCTCATTCCTGAGTTGCACAGCCACTGAACCTGAGTTGGGTGTGGACTTTGGAATTCACACCAGAAGCACCACATCCACTGAAAGCAACAGAATTAAGTAAAAATGATAATTATCAATAAGATAAAAGAGATGAAAAAAAAAAAAACATTCAAGTTCTTTATGAATTGTTTGTTTAGTCAACGCTTTACTGTTGTTCAGTATATTAGGTACACGATAGCTCACAATTATCACAAGAAAAGACATTGAACTATTACGTTCTTACTGAAAGTTGCTAGTGAACATTTGTTCTTGTCCTTCATGAGTTTGTCGATACATTGTTCAGCCGAGCCTGGGCGTAATCAAGCAATTAGTTCCCATTTCGACCACATAAACCAAGTGATAAAAAAAAAAAAGAGGATAATTGCCATATAGTTACCTACGACTCGTAACAACATAGTTACAACCCACCACCACCAAAAGCCCCCGCACCTTCCAATAACACAGGGACCTAAATATATCCAGCGATACAATCCCGTGTAACTTCCACGAGCAAAGTTATCTACAACTCCCAACAAAATTGTTGCCCTCTACAGTTTTCCAACAATATGGATGCCAACAATTTCAAGCAACGGAGTTTCCGATCACTTCCAACAGCATAGCTCCACCTATGCATACCAACAGCATAGGTACCTATAACTACCAACAACGTAGCTACCTACAATTTCCAACAACATGGTTGCCAACAATTTCCAGCAACATGGTTACCAACAACTACCAAACACACAGTTGTTTTTTTCGAAACTTTCTCCATCTTTCTTTTCTTCTCTTCTTCACTTGTTTTCTTTTTAGCCTCTCAATTGTCTGGATCTACATTCGCTACTCCTTCATAAATTTCCTTCAGTGTTGTCTCAATTTATCCTTGTTGCTCTCTCTCTCTCTCTCTCTCTCTCTCTCTCTCTCTCTCTCTCTCTCTCTCTCTCTCTCTCTCTCTCTCTCTCTCTCTCTCTCTCTCTCTGAAACTTATAAGAGCATCGTGCAACATTGTCGAGAGGAACAAACACATGTTTACCAAATGGCGTCCTAGCTTCGTCTCTTCGATGTATATCAACTGACTTATATTTCTCTCCTGTGTCTCCCCTGATGATATGATTATTACACGAAAGTGCACTTGGGAACTTATCGTGTTTCATTTTCCCCTTGGACTCATAGGAATATATATATATATATATATATATATATATATATATATATATATATATATATATATATATATATATATATATATATATATACATACATACATATAATCATGGCTCCGTGATATTATGCAGCTATCGACTTCTGCAAGAACGTCGTAATATACTTTATGCTCGCCACGAGCGAGCGTCAGAGCCAGCAGCATTGCCTGGAATCCGTCGGCACAATATTCATATTTGTTTACGTTTCAGATCTGGAATCTGGTGGTGCCTCGGGGGTAAAGACAGAAGACATCTGCTGGTCACGGAGGGAAGACAGAAGACATCTGCTGGTCACGGAGGGAAGACAGAAGACATCTGCTGGTCACGGAGGGAAGACAGAAGACATCTGCTGGTCACAGAGGGAAGACAGAAGACATCTGCTGGTCACGGAGGGAAGACAGAAGACATCTGCTGGTCACGGAGGGAAGACAGAAGACATCTGCTGGTCACGGAGGGAAGACAGAAGCTCCAGTTCTGTGGCGCATCCGCTGCGGTGTGTGTGTGTGGCTCCATGACACAGGACTTCAGTTAGTATGCGTTTGTAAACGATCTCATAACACACACACACACACACACACACACACACACACACACACACACACACACACACACACAGGCCAACAGTCACCCCTGCGTGACATGTTGTGGAAAAAAAAAATACAGAGATAAAAATTGTGTTAATGTCAGCAGTGCATCGGATGACCTTGTCTCTTCCTCCCTAATTAGGTTAATCCCGGGAATTTCGCGTAAAATTCGTCGGGGCAACCATTGGGTATGATGAATGTGATCATTACTTGTAAAGTAATTAATTCATATAATGAATTCTGACAACAACCCGCTGCCCAGGTTCATGATACACTGACGCTAATTCCGGCCCGGGTGATCGTTATAATTCCATAAACACCTCAGTTCCTTAAAGCTTTGTGTGTGTGTGTGTGTGTGTCGTGTGTGTCGTGATAAATGAACATCGCTGGAGAACAGTATGCGTTGGTCTATCTGGCAATAAGAACAGTAGGGATAATGATCTCTATATAAACACGCGACGGAAGGAAATGACATTATTATTGTGTCCACATTTGTTTTTGTTTTCTTTTTTGTTCTGGTTGTAGCAAAGTGTGGTCGACCGACCCCTCCTCCGCTAATGATGTTTCTCCCACACATACCCAGCGGTAAGGAGAGAGAGAGAGAGAGAGAGAGAGAGAGAGAGAGAGAGAGAGAGAGAGAGAGAGAGAGAGAGAGAGAGAGAGAGATTACTGTCTCTCTTTATCATGTCCTCTCTTTCTCTCCCTTTCTCTCTATTTCGAATAAACGTGAAATACAACGGCACGCCAACTAATTTAATATTCCGTCAGTGATCGACCCTCGAAGCCATGTACCCAAGATCAGCATCTATGGCTTCACTTTGAGCTATAAGATTCAGGTCATCATTCTCAATTTTCCTGGATTCCAAATGTAAAATTCACAGATTTTGATGTCTGTACGAGAGTCCGTCAGGAGGTTGTGTGATGACGACAATGCAACCCTTCGTTACGATGGTTCCACCCTGGAGTACGACGGTAACGATCCTTGCGTACGACAGGGTGACGTTTGGGTTACGACGATACGAGCCTCAGAGTATAATGGCGTGACCTTTGACCTGACCCTAAGGGATCAAACGTTGTAGGTCTGTCACTCGCACGGCTAGACATGTGACCAGAAGCGGAATTGTGGCAAAAGAGAGATGTAACGAGCTTCCGTCTCATGTTACAACCCAAGACGTTTACAGTATGTCTCGTGTCACAACCCTAGATGTGTTACATGTCGCTCTCCACCTGCACATTGACCTAGTCAAAGTCTGATGGGAGGTTCGACATTATCTTTCTGAGGTCTGAGCCCAAGTGTTCCCAGATACATAACATTATCTTAGGAATGACTGAGAACAATGTGTGTGTGTGTGTGTGTGTGTGTGTCGGCAAGACAGGTATGAACATACTTCATCACTGGCATCCCCCATTCATCACCTTTCCCTCTTGTATAAACGGCATTTATATATTTTGACGGAAAGTTCTCCTTCAGCACTTCTGCATAGTAATGAGACTCATTAATTCCACCGAGTGCGTAATTATCCAGCGATTTATCTCCCCGGGCGTAAGAATTCGGTGCATAACTAATCTAGGCATAAATGTCGAGTTTCGTATGACCACAAAATGCAAATACTTTCTCCATATCTTTTATTCTTGCACCAGTGGAGGCGGCTCCTCAGGTGCAGATAACTTTTTATGACTCGAGGTCTCATAACTTTCCTGAATGTCTGTCTGTTTTCTTACGCTTTAAAGACGACAAGAAGAACAAGGACATTCGCTTTTGCTGAAGATACATACAAGAAGCACAGTTCATCACTGACCATTGCGACGTTTAGGATAAAGAGATCTTCAAAAAAAATTTGTATCCTTCATTGTGAGGGGCAACGGGAGGAAGAACCTGAGCTCAGCGAAAAGCCCCCAGCTTGAGCCAATACTTGCCAAACCCTCGTCTAACCATGAGCTCTACTCCTGACTTTTGAGCGCGTCCCTTATTGAGTTTCTAAGCGTAATCCTCCATGACGACCCCCCCTACCCCCCAAAGTAAATCTCCAGGAGTCATTTCAGAGAATCCATTTTCTTCTGGGGATTCATCTTTCCATTCCCCCCCCCACCCCACACCCACACACACACCCTCCCTCCCTCACGGATCCTTGAGGTATAAAGCCATCATAAAATCCTGCTGCTCCACCTCTTCCCTCCTCCTGCCTCCTCGTCAGTTCCCGACTGGAGGATTGTGGATAAATATCTTCCCATTTGGTATGTCGAGGCACCTTGCGCCACTAGGTCCTCTTGAAAGATGATTGGCATGACATTCAGTCGTATAGAGTTTCAGGACATTTGATCTTGATATGGTTTCGAGGCTGATGTAGTAACTACGATAACCAGAGAGCCATTGAAGAATATACGAAACGCAGAATAGCTGATTAGAATACATAGAAATATCTTAAATCAACAGTGGTAGAGTAAATGGTACTGATGACAAAAAGGAAATAAATTTTTCAATAAGTTGTCAATATGCTTCAAGGGTTTTTTTTTTTCTTAACATTTTCAATTAAGAACAACAGTAATTAGCGCTGTCATCTCGTCCTCTTCCTATTTGTTCGTCTTAAGAACTTGCCTTCATTTTTCACCGGTAACTTTCTCTTAAGTTCGGTGTATCCTCCATCACTCCTCCTTCGGACGAGGTGAGGGGAAACTTAGGTTTGAAATACAGACAATTTCTTTCCATTCTCACGAAATTACTTCCCAGCACATCATTTACCACGTCTGCTACTCCAGCAGGTGGTATTTTGGTCAGGCTGGGGCTCTCACCGAATGCCACTGGGGGGACGGCAGAGGACGCCCAGTGGGATCGTTGGTATACCACGTTCAGGTTGTAAACCAATAAAAACATCTACTAGAAAAGACTCACGAGAAATCATCCTCTATTTTTCATGTCACTGTGTTTTGCTGTCGGGACATCATCGCCAGAGGATGACATCACCAGAGGACGTCACTTAGGGATGTCGTTCTACGCCCTTGGTAAGGAGTGTTCACCAGAGGGCTTCCATGAGGAGATGTCATTACAGGATGTCACCAGAGGACTTCGCTAAGGCAAGGACATTCAAGGTCATCGCTTCTTGACAACGGTAGAGGACCGACCACGACGTGAGGTAGGAAACCATAGTATTTACCCTGTGTCAACTTTTCGTGTGACATCTGCTACCCTGGCTGAGTTGATCAACCTGACTCACGAACTTATCCATCGAGTGAGACATCTGAAGCTCTCTTCTGACCAGTTAACCATAGTTGCCATCATGACCTCCCAGTCCTGTGGTATCTGTGATATCTCCAAGGTGTATTTTCAGCTGAATGGTCGCCTTAGTACAATAAATAGTTATCTATTTTACCTATTCACACACACACACACACACACACACACACACACACACACACACGATAATATCAAAGTTTGTCTTCTTTACCTGATTCTCTCCTTCCCTAACTAGTGTCACACCTTTCTCTCTTTTGATTGCCTTTATCTCTTGTTTAACTGCTAAGGTCTCTTATCTACTTGTCTTTATCTCTTCTTCATTTATCTTTCTCTCTTGTCTAGATGCCTTTATCTCCTCTCCGATTATCTTCATCTCTTGTCTTATTACCTTTCTCTCTTTTTCAGTTATCTTTATCTCTCGTCTAGTGCCTTTAGCTCTTGTTCAGTTACATCTGTCTCGTTCAATTGCCTTTATCTCTCGTTCAGTTGCCTTTAACTCCTGATCAGTTCACGTATATCTCTGGACAATTTGGATCCCGATAGTAAGAAGGAATGCAGGCAAATTTTTTTTCCTCTCCCCTCGTGTCTGCGCAACATTATTCAAGACCTGGATGTGTGCGCACCAGTTTCCCAGTTTCATGAAATAGAGTCTCTGTGTCACCCGTGCACAGGAGCCAAATTCCTCTCCTCTGTTCCGGAAGCTGGAAACTCATTACCCAACTCTGATGATAATTCTCGTACATCAGTCAGGCTCGTACGATTATTGCTTCCATTAAGTCTTTTCTTCGAAGGAGCATTTGGGATGATGTGAGGGTACGCTGAGGCTTCTTTTAGCGCGAATTGTTACCGAACTCCGTCGATGCAGTTGCCTGATTAATATGATCACGTAAGTGATGAGGCATGATAATCAACGCAGTTAATCAGTTAAGATCTTGTGCCTGGAAGGTTGTCTTGCATTTGTCTCATGAATTAACGTGTCAACGACCTGGTTCGCGACACATCTGGTGCGTGGAGGGACTGGTGTGAGGAGGGTCTGGGGTATTGAGGGCCTGATGTGTGGAGGGACAGGGGTGTGGAGGGTCTACTGTGTGGAAGATTATGTGTGGAGGGATGGGTGAGCGGAGGGACTGGTGTGTGGAGGGACCAATGTGTGGAGGGTCTGGGGTGTGAAGGGAATGGGGTGTGGAGTGTCTGCTGGTGAAGGGCCGAGTGTGTGGAAGGCCTAGTGTGTGGAGGGAATGGTGTGTGGAGGGCCTGGTGAGTGGAGGGTCTTGAATATCACAGACCATCATACTTACTGACCAACAAAGTGGGTAAACCATCATTGGTTTTTGTTGTTCTCTCATTCATAGAACAAAAGCCTTACGAAGAACCTTCGCCCATTTAAGCTTGAATATCGAAAAAGAAAATGTATATTTGATTGGCATCAACCTCGCAGACAAAGCTGAGAAGAAAAGCGTCTCGTCTTTAAGTGAAAAATAAAAGAACTAATCAACTAAAAGGAACCAAATATATTTTTCACGAACCTCCACTAGAGCAGCGACAGGCGCAGCGTCTAAGAGTCAACACTTATATGATGGAGATGAATCAGTGAAAGAAATCAGTCTCACGAACCATAAAAAGAAAAGAAAGCTTTAACTCACTCCTGCCAGACTTCCCTTAATAAAGACCAGCTTTCGCAAAACCTAGGTTGTCTCGCCTTTTCCCCCTACACACATCAGAAACGTTAAAAAGGGACCCTAGGAAAACACACTTCTTGGCCTCCTCTCACCACACACTCCTCCTCGAACCAAGTTGTAGATCAAGGCACCACAGAGAGCACCTTCCACCCATTAAGGATCCAGTCCCAAGCCCCTTAAGGATCCTAGTCTATCAGTCCCAAGCCCATTAAGGATCCCAGTCTATCATCTTCAGAGATAGACAGTACAGGGCGTGGCTGTCAACTCATGAAGATATCCTCGGTACGTTTTCCCCAGGTGTCTTACCTTTACCACTTGAGTCTCGTCTCTAAAATGACGTTCATTTCATCACCAAAGGCACCAGGTTCTCGAGTGGTGGCAGATGTGTGTGTGTGTGTGTGTGTGTGTGTGTGTGTGTGTGTGTGTGTGTGTGTGTGTGTGTGTGTGTGTATGTGTGTATCTTTTAGATTATAATTATTTCCCTTGTTACATACTGTCAGGGGTAGTGAGGGAGGAAATGAATGATGTCACTGGAAGAAAAACAAAAAGGAACAATTTATGTCTGATCTTAAACTCCAGAGAAAAAAAGAAAAAACTAATCTATAGACAGACAGCTGCTTGGTTCTGTCAATAATCACTTCCTTTTGGATTCCCACCAGACTCCTATGACGGTACCATATGGGACAAGGAAGACGAACACTGGCCAGAGATGAAGGAATGAATGAAGTGTCTTAGTATCGTAACACCGAAGAGCATGAAGTCTTAGGATGATCAGAGATATTCTAGTCAGGGAGAATAAAAGAAGAAAAACGTAAAAAGTGTGGCAAGTGAAGAATATATGATTTTCATTTCATGACTGGCTTTTTAGTTTGTCCCTGACGATGGTAAGAGAGAGAGAGAGAGAGAGAGAGAGAGAGAGAGAGAGAGAGAGAGAGAGAGAGAGAGAGAGAGAGAGAGAGAGAGAGAGAGAGAGAATGGACGAATCTTATTCTTACTTCCCCTCATCCCTCGATCACTCAGAGCTTATCTCTCTTATCTCTCACTCGCTCGTCTTTTTTACCCAAACGTTAACTAACTTACCTGGGACTTAGCTACCATTATCTCTCATCCCCCCCCCCCCAACTTACCCACATTCATTTCTCCTCCCACTGTTATCTTTCGACATTTCGTGTCACCAAATGGAAACGTGTTCCACCCGCGCGCTTCCCTGTGTATTGGCACTGCATTATTCTGCCCCGATGTATGCTTTCTGGTTCTTCTGCGACCCCGGGATTATCAGCTCTCCATCACTAGTCCTTAAGAGGGATACTCCCTTGATCTCTTATTGGTGCTAGAAGAACTCATTACCCCAGCTCTGTGATAATTCTTTCGCATCCGTCGGATTTAAATTATCATTGCATCCATTAGCTCCAATAATCATGTCTTCTCTTTTGAGGGAGCATTTAAGGCACTTTATCATTTTTGCACTCATTCCTCCTTTAATGGCACGTTTATTCCTCTTTCTTCATAGATATTTTTGACAGAATCTTTCTTTTTTCTTTCTATATCATTTCATCATCGTAATTCACGTTTGCCATTGTGATTATCATTCATTATGAGGTTTCAACAGCGGGAATTAAACCGAACATTTGAAATGATTCCTCTGATGTATAGTGAAGGATGGGTGGGTCTAGTGTGTGTCTGTGTGTGTGTGTGTGTGTGTGTGTGTGTGTGTGTGTGTGTGTGGTGGGTGAGGTTGAAATGGTATGCAAACAACCAAATGTGTGGAGGATTTGGTGGGTGGAGGACCTGGTGTGTGGAGATTTTGGCGTGTGGAGGACCTGGTGTGGAGGATTTGGTGGTGTGTGGAGAACCTGGTGTGTGGAGAATTTGGTGGTGTTTGGAGGACCTGGTGTATAGGATTTGGCGTGTGGAGGACGTGGTGTGTGGAGGATTTGGCGTGTGGAGGACCTGGTGTGTGGAGGATTTGCTTGTACGAGCTCTGCCAGGCATAGAGATGATAGGGTCTCTCCCAAGTAAATGGATCGTCGAGGGAGGAGGAGGAGGAGGAGGAAGGATTGCTAAAGAAAAAAAAGACATTATGAAAATAAAAAAAGACCTTGCCTTTCATCTCGCTCTGAGGAAAAAATCGACCACCTGACCAGCTCTTACCTAAGGTCGTCTGCATGGAAATAATCGTCGAAGAGAAAAACAAACAGAACACGCAGGTCCCTAATGTAGCAGCATTAATAGAAACGTCTTCACACAAAAATGGAGGATCGCTATTAACCAGAAGACGTAAAACAAGTATGTTGTGTGATCCACACTGACCTCCCCCTCCCCTGCACACACACACACACACACACACACACACACACACACAAAGGCAACGTCTCAGAGCCAACAGTCTGCATGACGAAGAGAAATCACTGACAAAAATGAGAAAAGTAATGATGTAACAATGACCATAGGGATATATATATATATATAACGATCATCGACGACTATAGCTTATAGTAGCCTAATTAATGGCCTTAATAGAACCCAGAAACAAAAACAACTCTATTCTCTAACTCTCGTTTATAAGACCATATCATAAGTCCAGAAACAGCAAATAACGCTTACGACCTCGGTGCTGAGATATTGATCTTCATCTGGAAATGACTGTAGATTATCGAGACCCAACAAGTTCACAAAATATGACTTGATTAAGTTCCGTAACTTGACACTAGTACTCCTAACTTCACCACTTTGAGTCCCGTCCCTACATAACATTTATTTCATCAGCAAAGGCACCAGGCTCTCAAGCGGTGACAAATGTGTGTGTGTGTGTGTGTGTGTGTGTGTGTATCTTTTAGATTATAATTGTTTCCCTCGTTAAATACTGTCTCGGGAGGTGAGGGAAGAAATTAATGACTCCACTGGAATAAAAGCGGAGGGAAAATTTGTGTTTAATTTTAGAAGAGGGGGATAACGATCGGTGGACAGACAACTGCTTGGTTCTGTAAATATTCACCACACTTTGGAATCCCACGAGATGTCTATGACGGTACACGGGACAAGGAATGATGTACATTGGCGAGAGATAAGCAACTGAACAAATGGTACGGAATGGTACGAAGTAAAACGCACTTGATGACTGTAAGATGAAAGATCTGGAGAGGAAAAAGAAATTAGAGAAATGTCTAAAGATAAAGACGATTGGGAGAGAGAGAGAGAGAGAGAGAGAGAGAGAGAGAGAGAGAGAGAGAGAGAGAGAGAGAGAGAGAGAGAGAGAGAGAGAGAGAGAGAGATGTGTGCAATTCCCTCCACATTAACATTCACATTTTGTTTGGGGGTCTTGCATTTTGGTGGGTGTGCAACATGATCGTAAATAAAAGCACACAATCGCTGTGAAATTATCATGGTCATTACTTTATGCAAATTATAAACGGTAAATTTTCGAAAGAGAACGGTAATTAAACTGTGATAAATAGTTTGAGTAAAGTATAGCTCTATTTAAAGAGTAATTTAGAGCTAAGATGGGTAGCCTAGTTACAGAAACATAGCCGAGGTAAGTCATAGTTAAGGACCCTAATGACTTTAGCATTTCTGGAATGTACAGTGAGAAAGGGTTTTGTAATATATATATATATATATATATATATATATATATATATATATATATATATATATATATATATATATATATATATATATATATATATATATATATATATATATATATGTCACCAAATTGGCAGTTTTACAGTTGGGTGTTGAAGGCAATCAAATTTCTGTTCGTGAGCAAGCAACAGATATTATCACAAATGATGATATACAAAGCAGAGGATCATTTCAAGGCGAGAGATGATGTATAATGAATTTACTTCACAAATATCTTACGTAAGTTTTCGTATAGCCGTTTACATTTTGTTTTTGGGGGGTGGAGGGTTCTCCGTGCAATGAGGTGAGGAAGTCAATGTAATCTAAGACTTCTTTTTTCACCTCTTGTTGAAGGAAAAGAAGGTCTGTCACTCATGCTTTTTGTGAATAGTTATATTCATTGAAAAACATGAGAGTTCTAAAGTCTAAAGACTTTTCCTTTTAGTTTCTTTTGCAAGTGAAATGTTTGGCGTTAAGTCGAAGTATATCTTTCCTGTATAAGTGAGACGAGATAAGTTATGTCGGAAAGTGTTCGTGTGAGCATCAATTTTATTTGTTGGAGCGGCGGCTTTTAAACGTATAAGTGGTTTCTGAAGCCAGAGTAAGCAATCCTAGAAAAAAAAACCATACTATATGATGAATGAATGGGAAAAAAAACTGCATCACTATTTCATTGTTATTATAGACGTTTGTGTGTGCCTAATAGGCAATTCTAGTGTAACAATATCCCAGACAACATAACATTTGAGAGAGAGAGTTTTCAAATAGATTGAGAACACCTTTCTTTCATACTCATCACCGATTCATGCTATCTAAAAGATATTAAATGATGTTGCATGGAAGACTAACATTTTAAATATCAGTTCCCTTCCAGGCTCGTGGCGAACTCGCAAAGTAATATAGAATAATTTCTTTGACAATTATTTGATGCCTTGTCACACTGGAGGGGAAAAGCTTCATCTGAGGACGACGTATAATTAAAAGAAATAATATATGTTGCACCCTCGGGTTATGAAGGTTTTATCCCCACAGAAGCATTTCCAGCTGTTTGATACGTTTGTCCATATGTAAACAACTCCTACACTAAACGTTTACTCAATGATCATATTATTTCATTTTGGTTCACCAGGACAGAGAAACCTCGAACCTTTTCATAGAATAGATAGCAGGTGAACAGTTGAAGATTGGTGTTTGAACTCATCAGTAAAAATCATCATCATTTAGACACTCGCAACAACAGTTACGGCTCATCACAGAAGAAGAAGAAGAAGGAGAAGAAGAAGAAGAAGAAGAAGAAGAAGAAGAAGAAGAAGAAGAACAAATGATGGAGAGTTAATGATGTATGCAATGCAGGATGAACAATTAGCCACCAAACTTTGTCCTCCTCGTGAGTGAAACACATTCTTTTGATCATTAAAGATATTTTCTCTCTTGCAACAGTGTAGTTCCACTGCGAAGGTTGGGGGAAAATATTCACGTTTTCTATAAAAATGTGAAATTCGGACTCTCGTAAAATGACGCCTCTTTTCTCTCCTAAGCAATTTAAAATTTCGACTTCATTTCTCACCTAAATTTTCCTGTGTCTGCCTGTCCACAAATTCCTCTCCTTCTGCAATATGGAACATTACTTCTTCTCATGACTAACAGTTAACTCTTTCCTCTGAAATTTTCTATGACTTCTACCTTCTTATATATCCAATCATTACCAATTCATTTTTACCCAAGGATGACTGTTTCTTTTATATCAATACGGGTCACAGCTACGGATACGTGTGCTGAAACACCTTTGCCGTGAGATGCAGGAGGGGTTGTGGGTGCTGGTGCTGCCACTCATTAGTTAGTTCCTTGGGTCTTCAAGAGGGAGGGTACGATCTCCTACACCACACTGGGATACAGAAGTACCATATCCCAATAGAAGTCATTGGTACCAGCGGCTCCCATAACCGGTCCTCATGGAAGCCTAGTCAATTGACCTACGAAACCAATGCCACTCAGAGGGGATGGGGGTATCATTATGTTTAACAAGACTCTCTCTCTCTCTCTCTCTCTCTCTCTCTCTCTCTCTCTCTCTCTCTCTCTCTCTCTCTCTCTCTCTCTCTCTCTCTCTCGGGTCGAGAAGCAGCTGAGGGGAGGAAATATGTCGAGATAATAGGCTCCTTTGTGGTCCGTCATCACAGGTCCGCCTGGAGCCAGCTGATGGAAGATGGTTTTGGTGCCAGCACACCCCAGGCAGGCAGCGCCCGCCCGCGCACCCCCGGACCCTACTCATGTAAGACTTCCTTTGAGGAGGTGGAGACAAGCAGACTTCTTGGAGGGGGGAAAGAATTACCATTACAGACATATTTCCCTGAGATGTACTGACCATCTCCGCCCGTTAACTCAGATCGAATATCTCACCGTCATCTTGGGCGAGAGTGGTGGACTGTCGTGTGAGAAATGGATCTCTTTCACTTGCATCGTTCCTCTCTCTCTCTCTCTCTCTCTCTCTCTCTCTCTCTCTCTCTCTCTCTCTCTCTCTCTCTCTCTCTCTCTCTCTCTCTCTCTCTCTCTCTCTCTCTCTCTCTCTCTCTCTCTCTCTCTCTCTCTCTCTCTCTCTCTCTCTCTCTCTCTCTCTCTCTCTCTCCGTTATTCATTATCATCCCTTTCTCACCCCGTGTTCTCTTACTTACTCCTTTCTCAGCTTCATTCGTCTCTACTCCTCCCTCCTTCTTCATCTGTACCTGACCTGTAGTTATCCCTCTTTCCTTCACCTGTGTCTCATCACCAGTTATTTCTCTCTTTCCTTCCTTCCTTCCTTCCTTCCTTCCTTCCTTCCTTCCTTCTTTCCTTCCTTCACCTGTGTCTGACCTTCAATTACCCTCATCTCGCGTTTGCTTCCATCATTGGTTCGTCTCTCGAGGGCTCTGGGGGCCACAGCCCAAGAACAGCAACAACTATTTTTTTCCTTCCCTCCTTGTGTCGGCGCTGCGCTCCTCCGTGCCCCTTGTGAGTCGCGCCGATTGTCCACCTTCCGGGAATATAATCTCTCTATCAGCTGTATGTTAGACCCAAACTCCTCTGATATCTTACGTGGCTAAAGAAACTCGCTACCTAATTTCCTGATACCTCCCGTACGTCTGTCTGGTTTATGTTATTATTGCTTCCATTACCTTCTGCTATATTCTCTTTGGTAGAACGTTTAAGTTGATTATACTCCACTTTTTCAATACTGCAATGTTGCCCCTTAATTTCATGATCTTTGATCTCTTTCGCGGTAATGTTCAACTCTCATGGTTATTGTAAGGTGCAAGGGGTGTGTCTAATGATTATTCTATAAGGGGCTAGAGTGTTTTAGCCAGAACATGCTTAGCATGTCCTGCATACTTGATGGGTGTGTGGAAGGTCTTCTGGTGTTTGGTGTGTAGAGGGTCTGGTGTGTGGAAGTGGTGGCGAGTGGAGGATTTGGTATGTGGAAGGTATGGTGTGTGAGAGGTCTGGTGCGTGGAGAGTGTCTGCTGTATGTGTGTGTGTGTGTGTGTGTGTGTGTGTGTGTGTGTGTGTGTGTGCGTGTGTATACAGAGGGTATATAGTATGTGGAGGGTTTGCTGTGTGTTTACAGAGGTCTTGTTTGTACATGGTCACCTTGGCAGCGGAATCTCTGCAGCTACTGCCATCCAGCTGGTTTGGGATCTTGTTCCAGATTATCAATTTACCCCAGTGAGGTAAAATGTTCTCTGTGTTCCAAATGGCTTCACCAGCAGTCTCCGACAGCTCTCCGTCGACGCACTCAACTCCAGCTGACTTCTGTGCTCCGACGTGACCCTTCCTCCCCATCAGGAGATGACCTTCAGGACCTAGTTAACAGATCAAGGGCCACAGTGATCACAGCAGAGGCAAGAGTCCCTTTGTCAGAGGGTCTTCCACAAATGATTCCTCACAGGTGCCAGTCATTGGTACACGCGTATCATCGTAAATGTTTATAAACGAGACGTTCAACACTTATTGGATCCAGGCCATATGTGTTGTCGGTTCTTTGTGAGCAAGACAGAGGCTGCTTAGATATAAACCCTTCTCGACTCTTTGAGAGGACCTTATAGCCACTGGAGACATGTCCTTATGTAGTACTATACCGCAAGCAGACCTACCAACACGAACGAAATGCTCAGCTAAAAACCCTTTAGCTGACCTTGGCTAAGCATGTAAGATATCTTGGCCATTGTTACGTCCTAGGCGATCCGCCCACCATTTTTACAACCTTTAAGCAATGTATACATAAATTCCTGCGGATATATATATATATATATTTCGTGTGAAGTATAATGTGCTACCATTCATCTTTGCTTGAAATTTAAGAAGGATATATTGGCAAAAAGTAAATGACGAATGTTTCCTTCGAGTTGCTGTGAATACCGAGTGAGAGCTTCACCTCTCAGAGTCGTGGGGTTTGAAGGATGGTGATGATAATTTAAGATAATGTATCGACTTACGCAGAACAGAACAACCATTTTTCCGCGCTGCAAAAGTTTCACAAAACTTGGAGGTTTTGGAGAAGACCCGTTATCTCACATGCTGGGGATGTGGATAGTGCAGATGGGAGCTCGCCCAAGAATTGTCTCTTCTGCTTTAGAGGAATGAAATACATCAGCAAACGTGAAATAAGAGACGCTTTACCGATCTATACGGAGCACCAGACGGGACAAGGACCATAGATACAGCGAGAGCGTAAGTAAAAGTCTTGGAATTATCTATAACACCTGAAAGTGTTATTCTTATCTTTTTTTTTTCGTGGATGTTGAAGCTTGATGTTGCCAACCCGAACATCCCTGGAAGTTGACAGGACCTAAAGCCCAAAGAGCTAACCCACAGACCGAACCTGCCGAAGAAGGAAAATCTAAGCGAAGATAAGTTGAAGAACTCAGCGACTACACTCCCTTCTTGGCCTCCACCTCTCAAAAACACTTAAGACTGAGTTATAGGTCAACAAACATAGTGGCAATTGCCAGCAGTTACGACCCAGGAACTACAGGCTGTAAGGACCCAGGGCAATTACCTTCAAGAATAACTAGAACCTTTAAGTATCCAACTCATAACAATTTTCCAATTATAACTTCCGCAGTCCATTGAATTTACCACACCGCTTTCAGTTCTGGCGCCAGTTTATTTCATTTCCAGAATTCTCAGGGCTGAGCTGGGAACACATTTGATATACACAATTTTTCGTAATTGTATCCCAGGTTATTTACGACCAAGGAAGACTGAGAGGAGCGGATAATTCTCCTAAAATGAGAGTAAAGAAAATGTAGATCTAATCTTGAACCCAGAAACATACAACACCGAACGAGCCAACAGGGTTTGGAAATCACAGGACCCGCTTGGACGCCTGGTTCGTCGGGTTTGCCCCTCATACTGGGAGAAGGATGTATAACGAAACAAACGAACATAATAATAACAGAAGAATAACTCAGTATACACCACGTCGCGTAGAAAACTATACTATTGAAACGAGTCTCTTAATTTGAGGACAAATGACGCGGATAGGTAGACTGGTGAACCCAGATTGGTGGCTGGAGTTATTATGTCATAAAGGAAAAAAAATTGAGGGGAAAAAAATAAAGGCGTTGATGGGATGAAAACCAATAGATAAAGTGACCTGGGAAGGACTGTGGAAAAAGGAGAGAGTGAAATAAGGAATGACCTGATTATAAGTGTGGAAAGGACTAAAAGAAAATAAGGAGAAAGAGAGAGAGAGAGAGAGAGAGAGAGAGAGAGAGAGAGAGAGAGAGAGAGAGAGAGAGAGAGAGAGAGAGAGAGAGAGAGAGAGAGAGAACTAGCAATACTTAAGTCGAAATTTTGCTAGCACTTAGCGCTTACTGCTTATACACACACACACACACACACACACACACACACACACACACACACACACACGGAGTGAGAAGATATGGTTACGTTCAACATGTTTATGTTATCACAATGCTGAATTGCGGTGTTCTGAAATTGAACTGAAGAGAAACGAGTGACCTCTCGGTAAAGAGATATAGCGAGAAATTGCGTTCTACCGCTGATAGATATAACCTGGTTATTTCTTCTCCAAATGCGAGAGTAGAGGTATGGTCAGCAAGACAAGGAGGACGAATATTAGAAAAAGGAGAGAGAGAGAGAGAGAGAGAGAGAGAGAGAGAGAGAGAGAGAGAGAGAGAGAGAGAGAGAGAGAGAGAGAGAGAGAGAGATGAAAAGCGAAGAGTGGAATCACCAGTAAGAGTGAACAAGTCTTGGGATATAGAGAGACCATTGGTGGAGAATAGGCGACAGGATAGAACTCTGAGGAAGGATTGCTCCCGTGGATAGAGACGGGGAGAAGGAGGAGGAAGGGGAAAAGGTCGCTCCTACAGTGAGTAGACTCCTGCAGGAGAAGGGGCCCTAGAAGTGAAACCTTGCATCAAGGAACAAAGACTGAACACGGTGGACCAGAGGAATGAAGATGGGAGAACACGGAGGACCAGAGGAATGGAGATGGGAGAACAGAGACTTATACCACATCATCTCCAGTGCTCTGAAGATGCCTAGATCTGAGAAAAGCTTCACCAACATCCCTGAGAGAAGAGAAGACAACCCTCCCTACGCCGTTCATCATCCCCTCCCCCTTTCCTTAGTTTACGCTCCTCAGCATCGTTGCCAGACATAGCTAATGACCGAGTTCTATATGAGCCGAATGTATGAGTTTGCATGTACAAAGTCCATTATCAGATGTGTCATCACTATTCGTGTGCTGCGAGGTAGATCGTAAAGCGTGGCAATGACATGGTGCATCAATAAGACGCCTTGATAACGCGTGTGTATGCGTTATCTTGATACACATGGGAGGGGTGAGGTGAGGTGAGGTGAGGTGAGGTGTGGTGAAAATCGTGCATTCTTGATACACTTGGGAGGGGTGAGGTGAGGTGAGGTGAGGTGAAAATCGTGCATTCTGACTTTGTGATTATCTTGTTAGGTAAGGGAGTAAACAGTGCCACTTGAATGGTTCCAGGGGGTAAATATGACCTGAAAATCTTTCATTTGACATTACGACTCTCAGACGTAATTGTCGCATCGCGTGCTTCCTAAAGCGGCAATTCATTCTCTAAAACGCTATCTAACACCAGTGAACGAATGATTAATTGATATCTTTTGTTTAACATGTCATAAAGAACGTACGATCAAAAGTAGGTACACTGGTCTATATTTAATCAAGGTGCTCACCCACGCCATGCGAGACTTCCCTAATCAATTCTCTGGATTTATACATAGATTGTATCAGCTTTTCCTCCAACACTCACTCCATACTAATTAACCCCTGGCCTTGAACCATGACCTTCATGTCAGACTCACTCACTAATGTACCAAGCTTGAAGTCCTCTGTAGGACACGAAATCCAAACGAACAAATCTATACTTTATTCTCAGCTCCTGGTGAAAGACAGTGACCCCACGGAAGGATATATTGTCATCAAACCAAACGCAAACAAAAAGTAATCAACAACTTTTGTTATCACACGCCCACAGGACTTTAAGCTCATCGTCAACAAATGCCTCAGTGTACAAATGATTTTACGGATGTGTGTAGATAGAATATGTACCTCCAGACGATAAACAACCTCAACATAAAGGAAAGATTCACATATAAAGAAAATGAACAAGTCCAGCGTTGATTTTGCCTAGCCAACACCATGGACTGTGTTGGTTTTACGCAGCCAACGACATGAGCTGTGTCGCAACCCAGACACACAAACCAAGACACAGACACCTCTATGCTACTGTATACAACTGTCTCAGTTTTACTCCCCTCGTTGCTCTTCATTTCTACGTGTGATTGTGAAAACAAATTCATAGAAATGATAGATTGTGGTCATCAAGAGAAACTTTCGAGAGTCTACGAGATATCTTCAGACCAAGACAAGCTGAAAATTTGAAATACATCCACACAGACACACAGAGAAGCCAAATTATCATCGCGAGATTAATATCATATATATATATATATATATATATATATATATATATATATATATATATATATATATATATATATATATATATATATATATACATATATATATATATATATATATATATATATATATATATATATATATATATATATATATATATATATATATATATATATATTGTACCCTTCTCTCACGCTTTTACGCACTATACCTGCGTTACATCAAAATACCACAAGCCACTAAGTAACTGTGTTACTGCGTCAGTTTCCCATTTACTCCCGGCGTAAAAAAAAAAAAAAAAAAAAAAAAAAGGATATAAAAGAGTACTGGAAAGCTGTGTCTTCCCCTTCTGCGAGTCGCCCATCTTATTGGTTCAAATGCTTCACTTCCCTCGAGCCAATCATATCCTCGTCTCGTGCTGAGCATAAGATGGAAAAACTCGAGATCCCCTTGACTGACTGAATTATAAATGTATAACATTGGATATTCATGGTTTCTGAGTGCATACATCCGTGTAGACTGTCTTAATGGCGGGTTCCATTATAGAGCGACTGAGTAGAATTCCACCCAAGGTTCTACGAGGAAGGATCAGCACCTGTCCTCAGCTGCTGGCCCTGAGCTGATGCAAGACTGACACCTGTAGACACCTGTGTCTAACGACTGTACGTATAGCACACGCTGACACCAGCAGTAAGAACTAACATCACACACTGACACCAGCAGTAAGAACTAACATCACACTCTGACACCAGCTGAAAGAACTAACATCACATGCTGACACCAGCTGGAAGAACTAACATCACACGCTGACACCAGCTGGAAGAACTAACATCACACACTGACACCAGCTGGAAGAACTAACATCACACACTGACATCAGCTAGAAGAACCAACATCACACACTGACATCAGCTAGAAGAACCAACATCACACGCTGACACCAGCTGGAAGTACCAACATCACACACTGACACCATGAAGTCGGCTGGGGTGTGGGGTCGTCTCGCATCTCCCTAAGACCATCACGTCACCATGGCTGGTGACAGTGGAATGCTGGAATGACATCATGACATTAGATAAATCCGAGAATTCTTCTTATCCTTTGAATACATCTACTCTCACATGATCGCGGATGATAACAGTGACGTGTAGGTATGAGAACACGGAAGAGCATCTTGAAACACCATCATTTCACTCACCATCACCTTCACTAGGGGGACACCATACCAAAGCCCATTTTCACCACGCCCACTACATTACTAGCCTTTGACCTAGCCTGCATAAGGGGTCAGGTCAAACTCGGGCTGGTCTGAAACGCTCATCCTTCTGAAATAAAAGAAGAAAATGAGAAGACTTTGATAAACATGTATTTCTTCTTCTTTTTCTTCTTCCTCTTTCCTACAGTTGAAGAGAGGAAAAGAAGAGAGAGAGAGAGAGAGAGAGTTCTTCCTCCTTCCTATAGCTGAAGATAGTAAGAGAGAGATAGATAGATAGATAGAGAGAGAGAGAGAGAGAGAGAGAGAGAGAGAGAGAGAGAGAGAGAGAGAGAGAGAGAGAGAGAGAGAGAGAGAGAGAAGGAGGAGGAAGAAGGAAGAAGGAAGAAGGAAGGAAGGGAAGGGAAGGGAAGGGAAGGGAAGGGAAGGGAAGGGAAGGGAAGGGGAGGGAAGAGAGGCACAATCCCCACCGATGGAGTTTCGGGAGTTGTAACTTTAACTGTGACAGACGTTTCGTCAGAGCTTTACTCAGATTTACAGAGTTAGAGAGTCCTAAGTCTCGTAAGACGGGCGAGACTCGACGAGAGATTCCTCCCCCAAAGTTCAAAGAACTTCCTTGTTTGACGGCAAATTACAGCAGAGACTTTCTTCCCAGCAGCAACAGCAGCAGCAGTAGTAATCTAGTAATGCGATTTTTATATTTACCGGACGATTCTCGGCCATGTTCTTGGATTTACGATTGTCTTTTTTTTTTTTACGTTCGTGAGGTATCCGCCTGGCACGATCCAGTGTTGTTATACATTCAAGACCCCTTTTTTTGTCTGGCTCTAGATACGTGTCATTATCTTTTTTTTTTCCAGCAAATGATCATCCAATTAGTGGAATAGATTCAAGTGGTGGCTCAAGCACTGTACGGGAAAAGAATGTATATTGCTCCTCGCCGCTTACAAGGTGGATTCATTTTTAAGGAAAGGCATAAGTGGAATGCAAATGATTGTTGTCTGTACAGAATTATCTTTCAAGTTTCAACCACAGACTCCTGCATGAGGTACACGAGCTGTCCCGGCCTTCCACGGGGTCGTAACTGGCTTTAGAAACAATGAAAAATAAACACCAACCTTGTATAACTGAATCTGGGAATAAAAGAGGAGAAAAAAAACGCGCTTCTTTATAGATTTATCTTCCACAAGTGCTCTGTCGTGTGGTGGAATTCAGAATGTACTAGAGAAAGTCAGGGGGATATCAATGCAATGGATTTTCACGGGAGTCCTATTTCTTGGAGTAATATGGTGCATTTGATGAATATGGTCGGGGTGGTTTTGACATCCTTGTTCATTACTGGTTCGAGATTTAGTGTTGTTGATTGCTGCATCCTTTATCAAAGTTTTTCCTAAAAAGATTCTTCTTCTTCTTCTTCTTCTTCATCATCATCATCTTCTTCTTCTTCTTCTTCTTCTTCTTCTTCTTCTTCTTCTTCTTCTTCTTCTTCTTCTTCTTCTTCTACTGCTTCTTCTTCTTCTTCTTCTTCTTCATCTTCTTCTTCTTCTTCTTCTTCTTCTTCTTCTTCTTCTTCTTCTTCTTCTTCTTCTTCTTCTTCTTCTTCCTCTTCTTCTGAAGGAAATTATTTTTGAGGAGGTGGCCATTCAATGACAGCTCGTTATTTTCATTTGGGTCATTACTAACATCTGATCCTCAAGGTTCGTAAATTTTGGTGGTATAAAAACATTCCAGGACTAGATTTCAAGTTAGATTCACTGCGAAAACCAGCGGGTAACACTGTGTTGTTCCCAAGGGTAGGAAGCCCTAAAGTTGAAGATCATAAAAGAAAGTTGAGGGGAAACTCCTCCAGTGGAAACATTGGTCTCCCAGCGTTGGACTTAGACCGTAATGCGCGTGTAAAATTTCAGGGAAAGTGGTGTGTTCTTCATGGACCTCCAGCTGTCACAGTAAAGAATAGAGTAATACCTAAGAGTAAAAGGGGCAAGAAATTACACTTTTGTCTTATCAATATAGATACAATGCTTTGAGAATTTGTGCAGACAAATGACACTGACACGGACGGTAAAATTGATATAGATAAAAGAAAACTGTTCGGTTTCTTTTGCACCATTTACAGTGTTACAGCAGAATCTTATGAAGCGTATAATTAAAGCACATACTGTATTAAGATATGATTAAGAATCTAAGCAATATATACTCCAGAAGTAAAAATCTCTCTATTGAATATTTCTAAGAATCTAGATAAGCAACCCAAATAATAAAAGAAAGAAAACGGATAGTCTAATTCAGAGAAAACTGATATTGAGGGGACTAACAATCGTAAATGTCTTCAGAATCAGAGCCAGCGTATAAGGGATTTTCCTTTTTTCTTTCCTTTGATTTGTACTGTATTCCTGAACAAAGAAAAGGTAATTCACCAGAGAACGAAACTAAGAGTTCCTTCTTTTTTTCTTATTTTGACTATCACCATTATATCTAATTGTTCGATAATGAATAAGCTGATAGTAAGTGATGTTACGAAGGAAACTGTGGAGTTGAACAGAATTAATGTAAGATACCAATGTAAAAGTAAAAGGTAACTAGCGTGTCTGAACGCTGCATATGACACAAAGTGGTTCTAATCCACTTATAATTGTAATATCATCTATCAGTGATCAAGAAAAGTAAACTCAAGAAAGTAAGAATTTGATTTGTTTATTGACTGATGCCATAATATTTAGCATAACACATTTCTTTTATCTTCTGGAAAACCATGAAAAACATGATCTGGATTCTCTTATCTTTTTAACAAACTCACTGTAAAGTTTTTGTAACCAAACACACAACTCAAGCAACGGCAAGTAGTGCCATCTGTTGACTCGGCGCTGAATTAAAGCTGCTAGTGCTCACCCCTCACGATTCGTGCAGTGTCCTGTCCTTCTTAAATAGTCTTTGGTTTGTTGTTATTCAAGTTAATGGCTGATCAGCAGTGGTGTTTTTGAAATTTAAATTCCTACAGAGACGAAAGTAATGAACTTGTTTTTCGTCTGAACATGTTCCACACAAAGTTTCTTTGAAGAAGTTACACACAAAAGTCTTCCTCATTAAGGCCAATAAGGCATACTTGAAAGAATCTTAATACATCTCTCTCCCAAACAGAAACGTATCGGCCACAACGTAGAGTGTTCCTTTTCCTTCAAGATGTCCGGTTAGACGTGGTTAGTGGTGTTGTGTGTGTCCCTTGCCTGATGCTGCCAGTGTAGTTGTCTGAGTCTCCTGGATTTAATGAAGGAACTAGATAAGTACATCCTTGTTTCATGTGTGTCAAGAATTACAAGCCTTCACAACCAGTGGTCGATACCAAACGGGGTATAAGTAACTGTTTTATCGTGTTCTGTAGTTCAAGGCGATACAGTGTAGTGAAGAAAATGAATATAGATTGACGAGAAATTACATGGCCTTTAAAACTTCCAGGAAAACATCATTAGAGTGGCGCAGAAGAAACGTGCAGGGCCCATAACCCCAGAGGTCCTTGGATCGAAACTTCAGTCTTCTAGGCCATCTTTTCAACCTGCTTTCTCAGGTATGTCTAACTTCGAAAAAGTTTCTGAAGTCCCTAAGGATTATCTCATCTGGTCCACCTAGATATTTGTGTCCTTTAAACTGGTAATAGTCAGAAAAAAAGAGGGGGATGCGGAAGTGAATAAACTATCATTTACCAGAACTATGAACGATTTGACAACTTTATTTTAGCTTAAATTATATCTCATTTCTTACACATCTACAGACTTGAGGAAGGGGGAGCCCTCGGAATAGACCCGAACTGAACCAGTTCAAAAAAATTTTGACCTTGTTCATTTCGAAGAAAATATTTGTAACGTTTTCCTTGTTGTAATGTTTTCCTTGTTATTTTCATAGGTTTCTATTGAAGTTCCTAAATCACATTAACTTATTTTAATTAGTTTGAACTTCCTTATATATATTGAAATAACACTTAATAAGTTTGGCGGTAAATAAAAAAAAGAAAATCCGAAAAACTCGCCAAGGCGCTAAATACGAAATTTAGGCGCTAGATCTAGCGCCGAAGTCGCTAAGTTCGCAAGTTTCATCTGAAATTTAAATGTCTTGTGTTTAGTAACTTTATCC
Organism: Panulirus ornatus; assembly: GCF_036320965.1. Taxonomy (NCBI): domain Eukaryota; kingdom Metazoa; phylum Arthropoda; class Malacostraca; order Decapoda; family Palinuridae; genus Panulirus; species Panulirus ornatus. Next base: position 7,021,543 of record NC_092286.1, read on the forward strand.
TATTTACTGAACAGGTAAAGTAATATAACTCGTTGTTGACAGTACTATTTGTGGCCCATGAAGGACAGCAATACTGCTGGCCGTGCGTGTGTGTGTGTGTGTGTGTACTGAACAAACACAATGATGAATAAAAAATATATTCAACATTTTTAGAGCAGAGTGGTTGGAAAAAAAAAAGCATGAAAATAGCTCAAGAAAAATAGAAGGGGATGACACAAAATGGTATTTTAAGTACTGCCACTGTCTATTGTCTGCCAAAATTAGTGACATTGAGAAACACAGCAAAACAGCTAAACACACAAGTGCAACAGGACATGTGAGGGGTTAAGGTATGGTCGAGATATTCATTTTGAAGCTGACAGTTGATGATATTCACCGGAGGCATTATTAGTAGGTCTAGGACTCCATTCGAAGGTAGTTTGGCCTCCCAAAATAGCCAGTTTTGCAGAATTCGGATAGTTTTCATGTGTTGAGTCATTTTGTTGTGTAAAGTTGTTGGTGGTTTTAGATTTATATAACTTTTTGTTGTTGTTGTAGTAGAATAGCTTTGCAGTTGTAGCTTTGATTATTGTCTTACGGGGTTTAGCAGAATATGGTAAATGTATTACATTTTCTTGTGTAATATGAGAAAAAAGGAATGATCCTTTACTTCAAGGAAAATGTGGACATAATTAACTTAAAAGTAGGTAAAACAATTGCAAAACATCACAGTTGAACTACCATAACCAATAGATTCCACACCGAAAAACCAAAATGGTTGTAGAAAAAGAATTAATATGTTTGCTTCTGTGTTAATAGGTGTGCTAACTTCTGCCACCACATTATTGGTGCGTACTCATAATTACAATTGGTATATTTTGCTATTATATTTGCTATTAAGATTGATTTTGTTGGATAGGGAGGCTTGGTGAGGTTTCCATTAATTCTGTCTTTTTTTTTACATTAATGAACCCAGCAGTCTGCCTAATATATTTACTGTTGCTGTAACTGAATGTTATTGAATAGGAAAAATAGAATAAATTGGTCCTACACAGATATGTCTAATCATGCTGAACCATATAAAGCACATAAATCGTAAAATAACCATTTTCTAAAGGTAGGCTCGATGCAGGATTTTCCAGATTATTTTTTAGTGTGTGTTGTAGGGGTTGTTGGTTATACTGTCTGTTAATGTTCTAGGATGGTTAGGAATTGTGAAACAGCTTCCCCATGTCAGACTTTGAATATGATTTAGATGAGTATGATTTGCTACTTAAGTAAGGTTTACTTTGAAATTATCTAGAACAAATTGAAAGCAGAGTAATTAGGTATTTTTATCCAAGAAAATAGATGAGGTTAGGTTTGTTGGACAGTAGGTTGATACTTCTTATCTGATACAACAGTGGTATTCATTTGTGTAGGAACAAACGGAAAATCAGACGTAAGACCATCCTTGCAAGACTTGCAGTTATGGTCCACAATATTGATATGCAGAAGAAAATAACATTGGAAAATCCACTTGAGTTCTGCATCAGATACACCTTGAGAATGAGTGTTCTGCAGTGGTAGTGTAGTGTGAAGAGGCTAGAATGAGTCGCACAGCATGATATAGATGATTATTTAATTCTGTTGCGTTAGATAACTTGAATTTTGTAATCAGAGAAAATTTATGGTTATAAGAATTTAGATTCATGAAACATAAGGAGGCAGTGGAATTTAAACACCCTTACTCATCTTCCTCCAGTAGCCAACATTAAAGTGTTTTAAGTGTCATTTGAAGTATGTGATTGTTATGGTCCTTTGGGTGCATACACCTTTTGGTCTGTGTTTATTTATATTCGCACAAACTTTTTATAGTACACAATCATTTTAGCAAATGTCCTTCAACATGTGGGACATGGAAGATGAGTGGTTTGTGTCATCTTTGATATCATATTTAAAATTAAGGGATATGTTGGTGACAAGGCAAAGTTAGGTGAGGCTCACACAGGTTTTGTTGAGTTCTACATGTGTTTCACCAATTTTCATGGTAATTAGCCCAACCTTTTACCATATTTTCAACACCCTCCCCACTAGATGGGGTGTGGGGGGCTGAAGTGACACCTGTGCCTTTATGTCGGATATATTAAAAAGAGGATATAACAGTAGCACTTTGGGAATTTTTTTTTAGTGTAGGTTAGAATAACATATTTTGAATGTGTAGACGACGAATCATGATGGATTATACAGGGGTGACAATCAGATTTTAGGCATTCTGAGATTTTATTACAGGTTTTTCCTCAGCTGTTATATGACTGTCATAAAATTGATCTTATATAACTTGTCATTGTGTCTGTTGCTGTCAGCTTAGATTTTAGTTAAATGAAGTGATAAAGCTTATATTCTTTCCTTCAGAATACATCCAGTTGGAACCATTTGCTCAAAGGATCTGCAGATTTTCACTGGAACATATCCTTGAACTCATTAGAAAGTCTATATATGCATTGTACCTTTATGTAATTGGGATATATCTATGGCAATTCTGAGAAGGATTTTTTTCTCAATATATTGACCGACATGACAAAGGCAAACATACCCATCATGGCTGTCTTGGATGAAAAGAGAATAAAATACTATATGAGAAAAAATGAAGAAATTAATCAGAGCTTCTTCGATCTTAGTAGACTTTACTCTTAAAGGTGAAATAGTTATAGGAAGGAGAAATGAAAGAGGGAAGAGAATTTTACATTTTTGCTGTTCAGCAAAAGAAGGAAGTACCATTATGGGCAGTTCTTATATAGCAAATCTCCACATAAACTACAGACATTCCTTAGGTTCAAGCCTTGTTAGGAGGGACACTCACAGAAAGCTTACAAGAGCAGTTGTTGAAATGATTCCATTTGAACAAGGAGAAGGGAGCTGCACCATGGTGGGCAGAAGATCCAGTTGAAGAGAGGCACTTCCAAGTGAATTATTGTGATGAAGGGCTTCTGATTTTGATTGACCTGTTTGAAGTCTTAGAATGAAATCACATAACTTGTGGCTGAGATATTGTTCTAAACTACAACTATTACCTTTATCATAATCCAGATTTTGTGCTCACTTTTTTTGGCCAGAGTTAACACAATGGCTGAAGTTATCCATGTGGGTGTGTTGACTGTCAGTGACCGATGTTCCCAAGGTGAGGCTGTAGATGAGAGTGGGGCCAATCTTCAAAATCTCATAGCTGTTGGTGAACTCTTTAGGGGAAAGGTAGGTGAACTGTCCAACTAGATATAATGATTTTCATGTTACTGAAGTTAGCATGTAACCTCAAAATATCGACATTTTTATTTTCAGAGTGTGTATGCAGTCATATTTTATTGTGCCTAGTTATTCAGTTTAGCCCATTAAATAAGAATTTATTTGCCATTCTTCTTTTTAACTCATCGTGAGATCATTGACGGTGTGTTTAGGGATTATTGGTTTTAGTTCTGCGTATAGAAAATTTTATGCAAGTTGTATGACTTCTTGTAAGTACTGTATGGTTTCATTAGGTTAGGTTAGGTTTGTATTTTCATAGTTCACATAATGCCATATAATGTAACACTAATTTTCACATTTTACCAAGATCTAAGAGGTTGTTCTGTCTTTGTTTCAGTACTTCTAATCTAAGCTTCGGCTGTAGGTTGTTCTGTCTTTGTTATAGTACTTCTAGTCTAAGCTTCGGCTGTAGGTCAAAAAGTACATGCAGATTATACAAATGTTTTGTAAATAGATGTGTCACTTCTGGGGAAGGGGGGAGGTGCCATTTCATGTGTGGCGTGGTTGGCGACGGGAATGGATGAAGGCAGCAAGTATGAATATGTACATGTATATGTGTATATGTCTGTGTATGTATATGTATGTGTACGTTGAAATGTATAGGTATGTATATGTGCGTGTGTGGTCATGTATGTATATACATGTGTATGTGGGTGGGTTGGGCCATTCTTTTGTATGTTTCCTTGCACTACCTCGCTAACGCGGGAGACAGCGACAAAGTATGATGAATATAGATAATATATATATGTATTTTCATACTATTCGCCATTTCCCGCATTAGTGAAGTAGCGTTAAGAATAGAGGACTGAGCCTTTGAGGGAATATCCTTACTTGGCCCCCTTCTCTGTTCCTTCTTTTGGAAAATCAAAAACGAGAGGGGAGGATTTCCAGCCCCCACTCCCTCCCCTTTTAGTCACTTTCTACCTACGAAACACAGGGAACATGTGGGAAGTATTCTGTCTCCCCTACCCACAGGGATATATATATGTGTGTGTGTGTGTGTGTGTTGCTTTTTTAACTTGTATTTGTTTGAAAATGATTGCTCTACATTATATACATCAGTTAGTAAATTTTATTCCAATGCCACCATTATACTAGTTTGTTGAGATGTATACTACTGCTAGTGCATAAATGTTTACAGTAATCATAAATTTGTAAGGGTTATTAATTTTATATTTTTTACGTGCATTTATGTGCAAATGATTTCTCAGCATTATCATATACACCAAACATTAAGTCTCTCACCAGCATTTTATCATTATGAAGTAAGTCTTGACTGCTGCTAGGAATATTATTTTTTCTCAGTTGATATGCAATTATGGACAGATAATGCATCAGTTATATTGGCTTACATTTTTGGACCATAAAAGCATGCTTATAGACCTAATATTGGATTTCTCATGAATCTTTCAAGATTTTGATCCCTGGGGATAGGGTAGAATACTTCCTACATATTCCCCACATGTCGTAGAAGGCGACTAAAGGGGGCGGGAGTGGGGGGCTGGAAACCCTCCCCTCCTTGTATTCAATTTCTAGAAAGGGAAACAGAAGAAGGAGTTAAGCAGGGAGTGCTCATCCTCCTCAAAGGCTCAGAGTTGAGTGTCATTGTGTGCAGATGTAACCAAGATGAGAAGAGAGGAGGGATAGGTAGTCTGTTTGAGGAATGAAACCTGGATGTTCTGGCTATGAGTGAAACAAAGCTCAAGGGTTAAGGGGAAAAGTGGCTTCGGAAAGTCGTGGGAGTAAAGTCAGGCATTGGTGAGGACAAGAGCTGAGGAAGGTGTAGCACTACTGAAGCAGGAGTTGTGGGAGTATGTGATAGAGTCTAAGAAAGAAAATTCTAGATTGATATGGGTAAGACTGAAAGTGGATGGAGAGAGATGGGTGATTAATGGTTATTATGTACCTGGTCATGAGAAGAAAATCATAAGAGAATGTTTTGGGAGCGGCTGAGCAAGTGTGTCAGCAGCTTTAATGCAAGAGACTGGGTTTTAGTGATGGGTGATTTAAATGCAAAGGTAAGTAATGTAGTAGTTGAGGGTATAATTGGTATACCTAGGGTATTCAGTGTTGTGAATGGAAATGATGGAGAGCTTGTGGATTTGTGTGGTGAAAAAAGACTGGTGATTGGGAATACCTAGATTAAAAAGAGAGATATACATAAGTATACGTATGAGAGTAGGAGAGGTGGTCAAAGGGCATCGTTGGATTACATATTAATTGATAGGCATGTAAAAGAGAGACTTTGGATGTTAATGTACTGAGAGGGGCAGCTGGATGGATGTCTGATCACTATCTTGCACAGGTGAAGGTGTTGAGGAAAAGAGAGTGGTGAGAGTAAGTGAGCTCAGAAAGGAGACTTCTGTGAGGAAGTACCAGGAGAGATTGAGTGTAGAATGGCAAAAAGTGAGAGCAAATGACATGGGAGTGGGTGAGGAATGGGGTGTATGTAGGAAATCAATGATGGCTTGTGCAAAAGATGCATGTGGCATGGGAAAGGCGGGCGGTGGGCAGATTAGAAAGGGTTGTGAGTGGTGGGGTGAAGAAGTAAAGTTGTTAGTGAAAGAGAAAAGAGAAGCCTTTGGACGATACTTGCAAGGAAGGAGTGCAAATGACTTGGGGATGTATAGAAGAAGGTAGCAGGAGGTCAAGAGGAAGGTGCAAGGGTTGAAAAAGAGGTCGAATGAGAGTTGGGGTGAGAGAGTATCATTGAACCTTAGGGAGAATAAAAGGATGTTTTGGAAGGAGGTGAATAACAAGAGAACAAATGGGAACATCAGTGAAGGGGGCAAATGAGGAAGTAATAACAGGTTGGGGTGAAGTGAGGAGATGGAGTGAGTATTTTGAAGGTTTGTTGAATGTGTTTGATGTGTTTGAATGGTGACTGAAGTGGTAGGATTATGGTTTTAATCTTTCTTTAGCACTTGATTTTATTGTAAGTGTATGATTGAAACTGTACTTCCAAACCATAGAACCCTCTGAACAGTGGGTTGTAGCAAGTACAGCAGAAGAGATATCATAAAGTGAAGAATTTAACAAGCATGGTTACTGTATTTTGTACACTTTCATGACCTTTATTAAGATCACCTGTGATATTCAATATTAATTCATAATGAATGTTTGCCTCTTCAGGTAAGCAAGTATATGTGCATTGCTGATGATCTGTTGTTGATCAAGGAGACCCTGATCAAGTGGTGTGATGAAATGAAATTGCAGCTAATCCTTACAACAGGTGGGACAGGTTTTGCTCTCCGTGATGTCACACCTGAAGCTGTGAAAAAGGTCAGTAATGTATCTGACACTTTGTATCGATCAAGTATTTACTTTTATAACATAACACACCAATCTGACTTTGAATTTACATATCACACTATTATTTATTGTAGTAAAGTATTTGCAAAAAGAAAATTAAACTTTTGCTTATGTTAATATTTGATAGTTGCTGTTAAAGAAAGATTGATTGGATTGAAAGTTGAGACTGATATGATATTAGTGACATTTCTTAAAGCCCTATCTATTGCAGAGTTAAAGATCTTTATTTTATTATCGTACAGTAGTGTGATGATCATAGAATGACATTGGTTGATAATAATTTGTTATGATTAGGTTGAAAGCAGTGATCTATGTCCTAAAACCTAACTGCCACTGGTTTAAAAAGGCTTGGTGGATTCTTGATATTTAACTAATGATGACCCATTTTCCTTGAATAGGACTTGAACAGCATTTGATCATGGGTTTTTATGGGATGAAGATGCAGGTGTGAGGATGTCACAGCCTCAAGGCAGGAGTTTAGATAGTTGAGGAAAGATACAAAATTTGTAGGAGAGTAGTAGGGAAACAAATGAAAAGTGTGGTAGTTGGGAGACAGACCTTAAGCCAGATACCATCAAAGTTTGGGGAATCAAGGTCCTTGAGTCATGCAACAGGTGTGTTGATGTTAGAAGAAGCACAGACAGCATCCTTGAACTGGAATCATGAGTAGATTATATAATTGAATAGGAGAAAGGTGCTTGTGAGAATATCATTAGACAGTTGGGTCTCAGAGAGAAGTAAGATATTAGGAGAAATAGTAAACAGCTGGTGGTCAACAGAAGAGAGGCTACAAGAGAAACCATGAGTGCTGGTATAGTGAACAGAAAAAGAGGCAGGTATGTCAGAGTAGGAAAGGTTGTGGAAGAAGACGTTACTACTTCTGTCTGAGCCCTCTCTCTTATTGGCAGTAGAGTCAGGCTGGCATTCAGGAGATTCTTAGCTCCCCATGATGCCAGGAACTAGGGGCCATAGGTTTGTTGGACTCTATGATGATTATATTCAGAGAAATATTAAGATTTTACCCTGAGGCTGTAGTTTGAATGGCAAGGAGGTGTTAGTACAAAAAAGGTGAACATTTTTGTTTAGGATAACCAGTCTACAACCTTGAGAAGGTTTTATTTACCTTATAGGGAATTTTTAACTTTTGTTCAGAGTTTCTTTTTCTTTTAGTCAATACATTTAAGCCATTTTGGAAGACATGATTATCTTTGTATATCGTGCATTATTGATTTCTAGGTAAGTGCATTGCATTTTCTTATGACTTATAATATCTGTGGTTTCTAGGTAATTGAACGAGAGGCACCTGGACTGTCTACACGCATGGTGACAGAGTCTCTTAAAGTTACTCCATTAGCAATGTTGTCAAGACCCGTATGTGGTTGTAGGGGACAGACATTGATTGTAACTTTGCCAGGAAGCAAGAAAGGTTCAGAAGAGTGTTTGAGGTACGAAAGATGTATTCCCATTTTCTTCTTCCTCTATTGCTTCTTTTTTTCTGTTCTCCCCTCCTCCATTTCTCCTGATCTTTCTCTCATTATCTTCCATCTGTTATTTCTTATACATCTTTATCTTCTCTGCTTTCTTCCCTCTTTCTCCTCCTCCTCTAACCCCTATTCTCATAATTGTCATCCCCTTTTTCAACCTTTCTTAATTTGTATTCCTCTTTCTTCTCTTCACGTGTTTACTTTATTTTTTCCATCTGCTGCTAATTTCCATGATCCTCTGCCTCATATTTTTCCTCCTTATACCCATCTTCCTATTTCCCTTCCTCCTCTTTCAATACTTCCTTCACTTTTTTCTACCATTCTTATTTGTAATTGTATACCCCCTTCTCATCAGATTCATGTTATATTTCTCTCGTGTCATTACTGTCCCCATGTGAAAATTTCCTGTTTCTTTGATATTACTATGCATCAGTGTATTCATTATTGAATGAATTGTACTTTTATATTTTGAGCAGGTTCATAGCACCTGGTATTTCACATGCTGTTGACTTGCTTATGGGTTGGAAAATGCAGGTAGAGAAAACCCATGCTGCACTACAGGCTGAAGGCATTAAATGTGGACATTCTCAACATCAACATAATCATTCACATTGCCGTGGATATAGTCATCACCATCATCATCATCATCATCATCATCAAAAAGAAAAAGCTAGTAACGAAGAATCAAAGGCAGATATCTCCCGTGTATCCCGGCGGCCCAGAAAGTCTCCATATCCAATGATATCTGTCTCTGAAGCCACAGAGATTGTTTTATCAAATGCAGAAAAGTGTGCCACCAAGACACTCGCTATACAGGATGCTCTTGGTTTTGTCTTATCCCAAGATATCTTTGCTAAGGATCCACATCCTCCATTTCCAGCTTCAATTAAAGACGGATATGCAGTGTTAGCCTCAGATGGTACTGGGTTACGCACTGTAGTGGGTGACTCAACAGCAGGATGCAGTCCAGAGATGTCTCATGTCAGGAGTGGGATGTGCATGCGAGTGAACACTGGAGCACCTGTACCACCAGGAGCTGATGCTGTGGTCCAGGTACAGTGTAATTTTTTTTGAGAAAACAGGTTTTAAAGTGCTTGATCACAAGAAAGTAAATGTAAACCAGTTTACATATTGAGGAATAATTTGAGAAGAGTGAGTAGACATATTTTAAAAGAGAACACGAGAAAAGATGAGTATCTATCACCATCTATCCCTTATGCTTAGTTCACCCCTGGGAACCCTTGTAGGGGCTTTTCCCACACACCTTCCCAGGTCCTCTCTCCATAGTGTGCCTTTATTTTCTTTCTCTCACAGATAGTTATTAGGTGCTTGGTAACCATAGATGAGGAAGGTATGTTAGTACTTCCTACATGGATATCAAAAGTGTTGGTGATGGCTGTCAAGTGTTACTATTTTGGACCAGGTAGATCTCTTTTCTTCTCCCTCACCCACAAGTGGGCTGCCGCTTTTCAGTCTTCGAACATACAATCTATCCATTTATACATAACGCTTGACAGTTTGACAGCTACTTGTTCATCGTAGCTCAGTATTTTCTTGTGTGAGTACTACATGCTTGTCCAGCTGTTTGATGAAATCTCATCATAATCATTAGTAAGTCTACTTATCCTAGGATATTAGCTGTCTTCTTTGAACTGCATCCTTTTACCTCACTTCTAGATATTTTCTGTACCAGCCTACTATCATTGTCTATCCTCTTGTAGTTAGCAAATCACATCATGGTATTTCACTAACCCTTTTCTATAACACCTTATACTATATCATTTTCTCTCACTTTTACATCCCACATCTGAATATTTCACCAATTTCTACCCCAACCCATCACTTAACACTACCAGCATCCATCAGATAGCTTGATTCTGCAAGCTGCAGCCTCAAACTATTTGTTCCATTTTTTTTCCATTTTTCACACCTGTAAATTAAGTATTGTCAGACCTGTGCTGCTCCCCATTTAGTTTTTTTCTATATGGTCAAACGTTTTTCTTCATACTTCCTCTTGAGGATCCAGTCATTTTCCTCCTTTTGAAGAGGTTTCGCCTTTATTTCTCTCTCCATTGTGCTGTGTTTATACAATGTGAATTCAAATACTTTAATTCTTTTAACTTTTTCTAACTTTGTACACTGGTTCGCTATTTTTATGTATCCTGTATATCTCAGTAAGTCTACTACTACTCTTTCCCTCCTATCAAAACTTTCACCTTACTTTTTTCCTTCACAAGCAGCATAAAACACATTGATCACCTGTATGTACTCTTCAATCTTCTTAAGTGATACTAAAAAGTTTGCAGAAAAGTAATGATCAATGGCTATTTCTCTCTTTCCAACTTGAGTGTGCCAAGCCTGAATTTAAAGGGACCTTGTCATTGCAACACATTTGAGGGTGGAACCAAATGAAACAGGCTGCCTTGGATTCCATGTTAGTTTTTCTTTTCTTTCATCCTGCGAGTTTGTGTCTTTCCAAAGGAAGGAAATGTGTTACGTTTAACTTGTTTCAGCCTACAGCACATTTTAGTTGAAACAGGGCAGGTGTGTTTGACCTAACCTGTAGGGTTTAAGTGAAATGCATCTCCCGTATGTTTTAGGGCCTTGACTTGACCTGTAAGAGGCTGGTAAAGGCCAGTAGTTTTGAATGTGTAGTGAAGATGACTTTTGACCTATCCCATAAGGGAGTATAGGGGATGGCCTTTGACCTGCTTCCTAAGAATCAGTTCAGTGTGGAAGGAGAAATCATTATCTGTTAGGGCAAAGGTGAGCATGTTTGAAGGCTTAGTAGTCCTGAAAGTATTGTATGGATGTCAAGCTCAGGCCCTGAATGCAAAAGAACAAAATGGTTTGGAGTTGCTGGAAATGAAAGTCTGAGGATGACATATTGTGTGAGGTGGGTTGATAAATGGAAGGGATGACAGTGCATGAGTGAGGTTTGGTAGTACTTGAAGTATGATAGCGCGAGCTGGCAGGTTGTGCTGAAATGATGTGGACAGAAAGAGGATGATTGAGGATATTTTTGTCAGAAGTGGAGGGATTATGGGGGATAGGGAGACCAAAAAGGATTTGGAAGGAAAGGGTGAAAGTAAGCTTTGACCTATTGGAGCCTGAACATTCAGGAGGATGAGAGGCATGCGTGGGATAGAAAGAATTGGAACATTGTGGTATACAGGAGGTGGTGTGCTGTTGATGGGTTGAAGTAGGCAGGGGAAACCACGGAAAAGTCTATGGTATTTGATTGTAGATGGGGGTGCTTTAGTTTCAATACATTATACCTGACAGCTAAAGAGAAGGTTTGAGCAAATGCAGATGTTCTTCTGTTCTTGGCATTATTTTGCTGTGGTGAGAAACAGTGAATTTGAAAAAATAGAGGAAATGTGTTGTGGAGGGTAAGTTCAGTGAAACTTTTAAGTTACACAGGAGAAGGAGACAGAGCTGTGTGAGATCACCTTGACTTCTTAATAATTATTTTCACAACTTAATTTTCAACTTATGATTTAAAGTATCCAGCTTTGGTAGGTAGTAGTTGGTTGGCAGCCAGTGACCAGGTAGGTATATTACCAGTACTACCTGCCTGGGCATCAGGAGGGTTAGTGACGTCTGCTTAGTGAGCAAGCTTTTTAGTGGTTGTCAAGTTGCATTCCTCTGACCCAGACAATTGTCTTTCTGCCTTACTAACGAGGACTTCTGGCATTCTTTCCACAAACATACAATCTTTCCTTGTCATGTGTAACACTTGACAGCATGTAACTCACCCAGCTCATTTTTCATAACTCTAGATTTTCATGTGTTGAGCTCTATGTGTTAGCCCTGCTTTTTGGCAAAATGGTAGGAGCAGTAGATACAAATAGGAGGTAGGAACAGGAGTGTTAGGTAGAAACATTAGGTAGAAATAACAGGTAGGAGTATTGAATAGAAGTAGTCATTAGGAACATTAGGTAGGAGCCTCTGCAAACACTGCACTAGACTTACTCTCGGCCAGTGGTCTGTTAAGGTTGAGGCACTAAAGGCTAAGAAGCGGCACAAGTTTTTGAGTTATGGAGACTCTGTTGCTGTGGACACCCCTCTGAGGGAGTTCCAATTGGAACGGGTAGACAAATGGCGTCCAAGCTACTTCTCTTTGTTGTATATCAACGGACATACATTTCTTTCTTGTGTCTCCCCTAATGATGTGATTATTACACAGAAGTGCAGAGGTTGGTGACTGAGTTTGGAAAAGTGTGTGAAAGGAGAAAATTGAGAGTAAATGTGAATAAGAGCAAGGCTATTAGGTTTGATAGGGTTGAGGGACAAGTTAATTGGATTGTAAGTTTGAATGGAGAAAAATTGGAGGAAGTGAAGTGTTTTAGATATTTGAGAGTGGACTTAGCAGTGAATGGAACCATGGAAGCAGAAGTAATTCACAGGGTAGGAGAGGGAGCAAAGGCTCTGGGAGCAATGAAGAATGCATGGAAGGAAAGAATGCTATCTCAGAGAGCAATAATGGGTATGTTTCTAGGAATAGTAGTTCCAACCATTTTATATGGTTGCGAGGCATGGGCTATAGATAGGGTTGTACAGAGGAGGGTGAATGTGTTGGAAAGGAATGTTTGAGGACAATATGTGGTGTGAGGTGGTTTGCTTGAGTAAGTAATGAAAGGGTAAGAGAGATGTGTGGAAATAAAAAGAGTGATTGACAGAGCAGAAGAGGGTGTGTTGAAGTGCTTTGGACATATGGGGAGAACGAGTGAGGAAAGACTGACAAAGTGGATGTATGTGTCAGAGATGGAGGGAACAAGGAGAAGTGGGAGACCAAGTTGGAGGTGGAAGGATGTAGTGAAAAAGATTTTGAGGGATCGGGGCCTGCACATACTGGAGGATGAAAGGCGTGCGAGGAATAGAGTGAATTGGAATGAGGCGGTATACCAGGGTCAGCATGTTGTCAGTGGACTGAACTAGGGCATGTGAAACATCTGGGGTAAACCATGGAAAGGTATGTGGGGCCTGTTATGTGGATAGGGAGCTATGGTTTCGATGCATTACACATGACAGGTAGAGACTTAGTATGAGTGAATGTGGCCTTTTTTGTCTGTTTTCTTGGTGCTTCTTTGCTGAAGCAGGGGGTTGCGATGCTATTTCCTGTGGGGCGGGGTAGTACCAGGAATGGATGAAGGCAAGCAAGTATGAATATGTGCTTTTGTATATATGCATATGTTGATATGTGTATGTATGTATATGTGCGTGTTTGGGCCCTATGTATATATATGTGTGTATGAGTGGATGGCCCATTCTTCATCTGTTTCCTGATGCTACCTCGCTGATGCGGGAGATGGCAGTGCTATTTCATGTGTGGTAGGGTGGCGACGGGAATGGATGAAGGCTGCAAGTATAAATACGTACATGTGTATATATGTATATGTCTCTGTATGCATATGTGCATGTATGTGCATCTTTGTATATATATATGTGTATATGAGTAGTTGGGCCATTCTTCGTCTGTTTCCTTCACTACCTCGCTGACGCAGGAAACAGCGATTAAATATAATAAGATAAATAGATAAATAAGATAGATAGGTAAACAGGTGGGTAGATAGAATTGAGATTTGCATCCAGAAATATTTCATCAAATTTCTTACTCTTTCATGTACTTATTCTCAAATTTGTGCTGTAAACTATTCTTTCTCATGGTTTTGACTATAGTCATTTTGTTTACCACTGTGTTTTCAATCACTTTTCCTTTTGTAAGTTTTCCATCTTGTAAATTCTCCTCTTTATATCCTCTGATGTACTTTTTTACATTCAATTGAATTCACTTTCCCACCATATTTTGCTGATGCACTTTGCTATGTGAGACTTGTACTGTACATTGGGCTTTCTTGGGATCATACGTCTTTGACATATCTGCTGTAGAATATATATTGAGTTCATAATTCATATTTCGTAAAATGAAGTGATACATTATTGCTCAGGTGGAAGACACAGACCTAGTGAAAGAAGCAGATGATGGTCGCATTGAAGTTGAAATTAAGATCTTGAAGATGCCATACCAGGGACAGGATATTCGTCCTGTGGGCAGTGACATACCAGTTGGGGAAAAAGTTTTATCCTCTGGCACTTTTCTTGGACCTTCAGAGATGGGGCTCCTGGCCACTGTGGGAGTGACAGATGTGATGGTAGCTAGCAAGCCAGTAGTTGCTGTTCTCTCCACTGGTATGTTGCTTCTTAAATAGATTTAGCTCATAAACATAAATGAATTATGTAGTTTTGTTCTTACGTATATTATTTTTCAGCAAATGTTTAGAAACCTTACATCACTAACAGTACTCAAGCAGATGGCATTAATAATGAGATACACTTGATATAATTGAAAATACCACCTGCTGTTAGTAAAGCTATTGATTGATAGTGATAATAACTAATATTGTATTAAATTGATTGCAGCCATAGACAAAAAATATACATAAATGATACACATAGTAAAGACATGAGGCTCGGTTAGGTAATATTAAACAGATAACCATAGCAGAAACAGTGGGATGGCTTTCCATTGTTTGTTCAAAATCTTCAAAGAAGTTGGGATGGGGCTTTTTTTATATTGGTTATTACAAGTTCAGCTGGGCTCTATCCAGTTTTCATGCTAATCTGGAATTGTTGATTTCTGATGTCAAATTGTAGCTTCTTAGACTGTCAGATGTGATACAGATGTTAGAGGGAATTGGAAAGAGCAGTATGTTTAGCATCTCTTGATAGGCATCATAAAAGAAGGCCTAAGGATGATCTCTCATGCTCATTTCTGCACTTTTTCTAGTAGCCTTTACTGTGTTGCAGTGTGGTGAAGACCAGTCATGCAAGGCATAGGAGAGTTACATGGATGTTTTTGAGTTATGCTGTATGGAGGCTGTCTTGAGTGTACAAAGAACATAGAGACAATAGCCGGAGGTTTTGATGTTGATGCTGGCATATTCTAACTTCTTAGTTTATCATTTGGGTTTCTGACTGTGTGTCTCATGCACCCCATCACCAAATTCTTAGTCTGTGTACCCCCACAATAAAAATTTTATATTGACAAAAGGAATGGATAAATACAAAATATTTATGTAATTTCACACTGTGTGATAGAACCAAAACATTTATTTCCATTTTCAGTGAATATGACAAAAAAGCAAGAAGATTGTAGGTAGGAGTTGGTAGGCAGCCATCGACCAGGGAGGTATATTACTGGCACTACCCACCTGGGAATTGGAAGGGTTAGTGATGGCTTCATAGTGAGTCAGCTCCTCACTAGTTGTCAAGTTGCACTCCTTTGACCCAGGCACCTGTCTTTTCTTTCTACCTCACCCACAATGGAGTGCTGGTATTCTGTCCACAAACATATAATCTATCCATGTTACAAATAAAACTTGACAACCCTTAACTCACACAACTCATTCTTTGTAGCTTGCATTTTCCTGCGGTGAACACTTTGCACAAGCTTTGCATTTTAGCAAAATGGTAAGAGCAGTAGATAGAAGTAGGTAAGAACATTACAGAGGGTCTTTTGGTACAAACATTAGTTTGAAGTAGTTGGGAGCATTACATAGAAGTAGTAGATTGTAACATTAAGCAGGAGCATTGGTTAGACAGCTAGAGAATGCATGTGAGCAAATTTTGCCTTTCTTCTTTTGTTCCTGGCACTACCTTGCTAATTCATATATTTATTTCTTAGGCAATGAACTCCAAGAACCAGGACAGCCATTGCAGAAAGGACATATCCGTGACAGTAACAAGATGACCCTTATATCACTCTTACGTCAGTTTGGCTACCCAGTCATTGATGCAGGCATTGCAAAGGATGATCCAACCACCCTCTTAACTATACTTAAGGGTGCCTTTAGCCAGGCTGATGTATTGGTCTCCACTGGAGGGGTGTCCATGGGTGAACGTGACATATTGCGGCCTGTACTTGTGTCAGATTTTAATGCTGAAATTCATTTTGCTCAGGTAGGTAATCTTTGCTTTGACGAATGTATGTGAGAAATACTTAGAAAAGCAAATGGATTTGTATGTAGCATTTATGGATCTGGAGAAGGCATATGATAGAGTTGATAGAGATGCTCTGTGGAAGGTATTAGAATATATGGGGTGGGAGGCAAGTTGTTAGAAGCAGTGAAAAGTTTTTATCGAGGATGTAAGGCATGTGTACGTGTAGGAAGAGAGGAAAGTGATTGGTACTCAGTGAATGTAGGTTTGCGGCAGGGGTGTGTGATGTCTCCATGGCTGTTTAATTTGTTTATGGATGGGGTTGTTAGGGAGGTGAATGCAAGAGTTTTGGAAAGAGGGGCAAGTATGAAGTCTGTTGTGGATGAGAGAGCTTGGGAAGTGAGTCAGTTATTGTTCGCTGATGATACAGCGCTGGTGGCTGATTCATGTGAGAAACTGCAGAAGCTGGTGACTGAGTTTGGTAAAGTGTGTGAAAGAAGAAAGTTAAGAGTAAATGTGAATAAGAGCAAGGTTATTAGGTACAGTAGGGTTGAGGGTCAAGTCAATTGGGAGGTAAGTTTGAATGGAGAAAAACTGGCGGAAGTAAAGTGTTTTAGATATCTGGGAGTGGATCTGGCAGCGGATGGAACCATGGAAGGGGAAGTGAATCATAGGGTGGGGGAGGGGGCGAAAATCCTGGGAGCCTTGAAGAATGTGTGGAAGTCGAGAACATTATCTCGGAAAGCAAAAATGGGTATGTTTGAAGGAATAGCAGTTCCAACAATGTTGTATGGTTGCGAGGCGTGGGCTATGGATAGAGTTGTGCGCAGGAGGGTGGATGTGCTGGAAATGAGATGTTTGAGGACAATGTGTGGTGTGAGGTGGTTTGATCGAGTAAGTAATGTAAGGGTAAGAGAGATGGGTGGAAATAAAAAGAGCGTGGTTGAGAGAGCAGAAGAGGGTGTTTTGAAATGGTTTGGGCACATGGGGAGAATGAATGAGGAAAGATTGACCAAGAGGATATATGTGTCGGAGGTGGAGGGAACGAGGAGAAGTGGGAGACCAAATTGGAGGTGGAAAGATGGAGTGAAAAAGATTTTGTGTGATCGGGGCCTGAACATGCAGGAGGGTGAAAGGAGGGCAAGGAATAGAGTGAATTGGATCGAGGTGGTATATCGGGGTTGACGTGCTGTCAGTGGATTGAATCAGGGCATGTGAAGCGTCTGGGGTAAACCATGGAAAGTTGTGTGGGGTCTGGATGTGGAAAGGGAGCTGTGGTTTTCGGGCATTATTGCATGACAGCTAGAGACTGCGTGTGAACGAATGGGTCCTTTGTTGTCTTTTCCTAGTGCTACCTCGCACACATGAGGGGGGAGGGGGATGGTATTCCATGTGTGGCGAGGTGGCGATGGGAATGAATAAAAGCAGACAGTGTGAATTGTGTGCATGGGTATATATGTATGTGTCTGTGTGTGTATATATATGTGTACATTGAGATGTATAGGTATGTATATTTGCCTGTGTGGACGTGTATGTATATACATTGTGTATGGGGGTGGGTTGGGCCATTTCTTTCGTCTCTTTCCTTGCGCTACCTCGCAAACGCGGGAGACAGCGACAAAGCAAATAAATAGGTAATCTTACATTTGATATGCTTTTTTTGGTGCATGCTGAGTTTTAAGTGCTCACCCATAAAAGAATTTATTAGTTCTTGTCATTTCCCCATTATACATTTGTAAATTTTAAAACAATTGCCTTCTTTCGTTTACAAGGCTGCATTGAAAGATCAGATTTTCCCAGCATACCTCCAATCCTGCAGGATGTAACCAGCATCATTATGTTTGTTCGTTAGTCATTCATTTCAGATTCCTTTGTGTGAAGTGAAAATGTCACCTTTGCTGTATTTGTGTGACTTTATCCTGAATGATACATGCAGATCTTGTATGACTGATTTCAGCTGACTTTGTTTCATGATATTGTGGCTATGTTTATCTTTATCCTTCTCATTATCCAGCTATGTCAAGATTGCTGTGGTTTAGTTTGTAGCCACTCTGATAGTTGAGATGGACTGTTTAAGAATAAAAGCTCCTAAATTTATTATTAGGAGTTTAAGGCTTCTGTGTTTAGTGTAGTAGTAAAGTGTGTGCATTTCGGGTTGGTCTATAAGGCCCATAGATTAATGTGTTGTCCTCTGTGAATGAAAGATTCCAGTAGATTAGTGCTAGAATGTTAAGTTCAAGGATTAATATTTACAGCATGATCAACTGCATACTGTGACATTGTGTCCATATTGTAACATTGTTTCATGTTTTCAGTTCACTCTTTTTGATTTTTATGTGAGGTTTGGCAACAGCATCTTAATCTTCCTCATTTAAAAAAAAAAAGCCTATATGGTTACTTTTGCATAAAATATCAGTAAAATTGCTGAAGTACTGCGTTATCATAATTATGAATCTTTCTTAAAGTAGTAAGTTACCTGGTTTTATGAATGAAATGCAGTTTGGACCCACATGATTGAAGCCATCTGTCTTATAGTGTTCACTGTAAGATATTCACATCAAGGTCAGGTTCACACTTTAAAAGGAAACATTTCAGTGGTTTAGTTATTTATGGTTTACTGTGCTGTAACTGAGTGCTTTAACTTCACTAAACAAGAGAAATATGCTTATAGCTGATTCATACTGAAAGATAGTGCTACTTATTAAGAGATAGTAATAGAGTGCTACTTATTAAGAAATAATCATAGTTAAGAAAAAAGGCAATATGATTAATGATTATTCTTTTCCAATATTAAACGAGTGTCTCCTTGATATGGAGTTCCTTTGGCGACGATGCAAGTTGAGTTTTTTCTGCTATTTTTGGTTGAAACTGTCATTATACGGGTACACCACCGATTTTCCAGCAACTGATGGCTCAGCGCTTCCTTTAGTCCGGACAAATCTATGTGAGGGAACTTGAAATTATTGTGGCCACCAGATTAGTTTACTGGGTGGCCACAGATGACGTTGTGTGTAGGGAGCACTTATTTACATTCTTACACTGCACTTGTCAGTGGTGATACTGCAATTCTGTTAGATTCTTAGTTTATTTTGCTTGAATTTAACCCTAGCTGTGGCTTCTAAGACATATGAGAGTGTCAGCCATGGTGTCAAACATAAACACCAGTCCATATCAATCCAAGATGAAGTAAAACTGTTGAAAAATGGACCATGGTGTTTTGGTGCATAAGCTGTGTGACATCTACAGTATTGGTTCATCAACTGTTTAAGGGAGAAAATATTGAAATTCTATGCAGACAGCGATTCCCGGAAGCAAATGACAATTAGAAAAACTATGATGGTAAGAGTACTGAGCACGACAGAGTGATGATGGAATGGTTTCAACAGTGTCAGAGTGATGGAGTGGACTTGTGAGGTAGCATGATAATGGACCAGGCTAAGCTGTTCCATAAATAACTTAAATTACAACATGAGCATGACTATAGTGAAGGATGGATTCAAAGATTGAAGAAGCATCATGGAATTTCCATCAATAAAGTGTGAGGAGAAAAGCAGTCTGCAAACCACGAATGAGCTGCTAAGTATGTGGATGAATTTGCAAAACTCTTAGTCGACGAGCACCTCAGTCCTGAGCAGGTGTATAATGTATTTCATTTATTCATTCAATTTACATTTAATATTTGTTTGATTTAAATTTCTAGCAGTCCATAGTATACTTTAGACAGACACATGGGGGATGTATAATTAGTGGGTTAGAGGTGTGTTGATGAATGATTGTCACCACGGTTGGTCCGGCAAAAATGGTTAATTCGGCAGGGCTTTGGAACCAAGAATGCCAGAAAATCAGTGTGTACCTGTAATTAGAATCATGAGTTTGGTAACAGAAAATGTTTCAAGAATCATTTGCAAAGTGCCAATTTGCTGCTTGGCTCTAAATTAATGTATTTTGTTTTATTTAGGCCAGAACAAGTTTGGTGAAAGAATATCATGGCTGCGAGTGGAGTTAAGAGAGTTAGGCACTTCAATAGGTTGGGTGTGCTGTATGTTGGATGATCCTCAATTGATATTGGCTTCTTGCACTGGTGTAATACTTTGAAGATATAGAATCAGTATTGCATTATGAAGGTCCAGTGTGTCATTTAGACATGATTTAAATGAGAAAGTTAGCTCAAATGTCACCAGAATTCAGAGGTAGGCATCTTCCTTACCAGACCTGTGTTTAGGTATCGTCAGGTTCATTATTTTGTTAATTCTTTTTCAGTTCATTTATATTTCCTTTCCTTGACCTTTTTATTTAGTTTGTGTCTTGCATGAATTGAAAGAATATTTTTGAATCGCTCTAAATTAAGAGGCATGGTAAGGTATTAATGGTCAAATAGGAGTGTATTGCAAATAAAATCTTGGCTCTTAAGAATTTTTTATTGAGTTGTGGTGACTGAAAAGCCCTATCTATTATTTCAGTTTCAGCAGAAATAAAAAGGGTATGTAATTAAACATTAAATATTCGAATTACCTGGGTATGTTGATTTTATATTTAGTATGCTTTGTTCTCACAGCAAGGATATTTGAATGCAAATTGAGGTATCATTGATGAAAGGTAGATAGGTTAATTGATGAAAGTGTAAGGAAAATAGTAAAGGGAAAAGTTATGAGTCATCTGCTGTAGCAGGGCTAGTTGTAAGAAATTTTAGAATTAAAAATGTTGTATGATAGTGAAACATGGCTCTGAGATAGTAAAGTAGTTTGGGGAATTTAAGCTGATGACTTGTTTGTTCTAAGAATGGGTGTTGTTTTAGAAGTGTGGATTAAATGAGGAAATCATATAAAGTGTTATATTATGATGGAGGGGTTATATAAAGAAAATTACAAGAGAGATTAGCAGTAGATGGAAATGGAGGTGGAAATAGTATAATAGAAGGTTAAATGAATGAAGTAATATATATGATAGGTGTTTCTTAATAAAGGAATATATAGAGATGGGTTGAGATCATAATGTTTGGATTAAATTTTGCATGGACTACCATGATTTAGAGCTGGTCACTTTCACCTGACAGAAAAAACTTTTCATATATTTCATATTTTTTTTTTTTTTTTTTTTTTTTTTTTTCAAAAGAAGGAACAGAGAAGGGGGCCAGGTGAGGATATTCCCTCAGAGGCCCAGTCCTCTGTTCTTAACGCTACCTTGCTAATGCGGGAAATGGCGAATAGTTTGAAAGAAAAGAATATTTCAAATAATGTAACTCTGAGGTTCGCATTATTATTATTTTCAGGTCTTTATGAAACCTGGTAAGCCAACCACCTTTGCTTCATGCCAGTTTAATGGAAAGAAAAAGCTGATTTTAGGACTTCCTGGAAATCCTGTTTCAGCCATTGTGACATCTACTTTATATCTCTTGCCTCTTTGCCGCAAAATGAGTGGCAGAACAGTTTGTGAAAATACTTGCATAAAAGCAAAGGTATGTAGTTAGATGCTTTGTGTATTTTGTGAATTATTGTCATTCAAATTAAGGGGGCTCAGATTGAAGGAAGCTTGAATCCAGGTTGCTGATCAGATAGAATATAAATATTGGCATTCATGTGGTTTTTGTTGACATGGTTAAAACCTTATTTCTGTAATAGTAACCCACTTCCATAATACCTCTGTAGAATGCATAATAATGAGTATGACTTGCTCCTTTTCGTTTTAATGAACAGAATAACTGATCATGTCTTGTGATTTTGGTTCATTACAAGCCCTCAAGATAAAATCTCAATTAGACCCAGAATGAACCCAAATTGCCACACAGGACATCTAGAAACAAAAATTTTTCAGGAGCCTAAGGCAGACCTCTAACTCCTACCATATAGGAGTTTGATTCCATTATCATGTATTCAAAGATTAAGGTAATTATTTACTTTCAAGGCACAACAAAAATAGCTTTTCAGCATCAACAAAAATCGTATTAGGTGGATTCATTAGTTATTTTAAGAACTCGATTCTACTTCCACTGATTACATTAAAGAATGCTAAGGTTTAAAGGCCTAGGCTAGGTAAGGTTAAATTAAATGGATTTATTGTTTTTAATACATTTTTACTGATTTACAAAAATATATTACTAGCCTGAGAAATACAACATAGTGTAATGTGACTTAAATGTAACATAACATTCTTAAAGTGATTCATGTGTGTAATAATATTCTGCTGATTTTAGTGAATCCGTTGATCATGATCTTCATTGACACTGATACTTTTGCCTTCCCTCTTTGTAAAGAATTTAATTTTTTTCATCATGTAAGTTAGGTTTGTCTGGTTATATCATTCAGCATGGTTCACGGTTTTGTGATGTGTCCTTTATCCCTATAGACATACTTTACTTTACCATGATTTACTGGGTAACATTAATTTTCAGTTATCAGAAGACATACAGCTGGACCCAAGACCTGAGTACCACAGAGTTACTCTCTTTTGGAATCCTGGAGCAGAACTTCCTGTTGCTCACTCTACTGGCAATCAGATTTCTTCTCGTCTCCTCTCAATGGCCTCAGCTCAGGCTCTTCTGAAACTTCCGCCAGCAACTACAGAACTGAAAATTTTACCAGTTAATTCTGTTGTTGATGCACTTCTTTTAGGAATGTAGTGCAAGAACCATCTGCACTGGAACATTTCTGCAGATCAGTTATGTTTAAAATAGTAATAGCATTGTTATACTTACTATGTATGCAAAGCATTTGAAATTCAAGAATTAGAATTTATTCTTTATTTTCTATTGTATCAGAAATGTCTTTATTTGTTTGTTCTTTATCTGTATTATCATAACAGCAACTCAGGGATATTTATCCACTTTATTCTTGCACTAACCACTATTCTGGGCTTCTAATATATTTGGCTGTGAATTGTTTCATAGTGTAGTGTATATGATTATTTCTCTGCACTGGTACTGACATCTATCTTTTCTATCGATATCTATGATACCCATTCCCTCTGGGACTCCCATTAAGGGGTGGCCATGGCAAAAGAGCCTCCACTTATCCCTGTACTTACATGTCTTCCTTGCATACACCATTCCATGCATTCTTCCACTATTTCTCACCCTCCAGTATCCCTCTACCCTGTTTGCCCATTGCACAGGTGGTCTTCCACTCACACCAACCCCTTTAATTGTACTGTCATCATACACGCTCCCTTCAAACTCCTAGTTTTGCATTCTTTCCACATGCCCAAACCACCTCAAAGTAGTATGTTTCACCCATTATACCAGTCCACAATTCACTCCCTTTGCATTCCCTACCATACCACATCTCTCATACAACCTTTCATTTCTTTCTTTATTCCATTTAGTCACACCACATGCTCTTCTTAAGTAACTAATTTCCACAGCCTGGATTCTTGACTTTTGTACCTCATTCTGTGTCCATGTTTCAGAAGCATAGGTCAGGGTTGGGAGGATTATGCTGTCCCTTAATCTTCTCGTCACTTCCATACTTACACCTTTACTCTTCATTATTCTATTAAGGGACCTAGTGGCACTTCTCCCCTGTACTACTCTCTCCCTTATCTCTCCTTCCATATCGCCACACTTACCCAAGACAGCTCCCAGATACTTAAATTCCCTCACTTCTTCCAGTCTTTTTCCCCAATATCCATAGCTCAGTTTAGTACACTTTCTTCTTTCACTCTATAAGGTTTTACAAAATCTATACTTTCACTCTGTTTCCTTTCAGACACCATTACTTTACTTTTACTTGCATTTACCTTCAATTACCTACACTTACACACATCATAAAACTCACCTACAACATTCTGCAACTCCTCTTCTCTCTCAGTGAACAACACTGTAACATCCACAAACAGGCTTGCCACTAGCCACCATATCTTACTGCCACACTCCACCTCTGCAACCCCCTTCCCTAGTTTTGCTTTCATCCCTCTTATCACTCCATCTATATATATATATATATATATATATATATCTGGGAGTGGATCTGGCAGCGGATGGAACCATGGAAGCGGAAGTGAATCATAGGGTGGGGGAGGGGGCGAAAATCCTGGGAGCCTTGAAGAATGTTTGGAAGTCGAGAACATTATCTCGGAAAGCAAAAATGGGTATGTTTGAAGGAATAGTGGTTCCAACAATGTTGTATGGTTGCGAGGCGTGGGCTATGGATAGAGTTGTGCGCAGGAGGGTGGATGTGCTGGAAATGAGATGTTTGAGGACAATGTGTGGTGTGAGGTGGTTTGATCGAGTAAGTAATGTAAGGGTAAGAGAGATGTGTGGAAATAAAAAGAGCGTGGTTGAGAGAGCAGAAGAGAGTGTTTTGAAATGGTTTGGACACATGGAGAGAATGAGTGAGGAAAGATTGACCAAGAGGATATATGTGTCAGAGGTGGAGGGAACGAGGAGAAGTGGGAGACCAAATTGGAGGTGGAAAGATGGAGTGAAAAAGATTTTGAGTGATCGGGGCCTGAACATGCAGGAGGGTGAAAGGCGGGCAAGGAATAGAGTGAATTGGATCGATGTGGTATATCAGGGTTGACGTGCTGTCAGTGGATTGAATCAGGGCATGTCAAGCATCTGGGGTAAACCATGGAAAGTTGTGTGGGGGCTGGATGTGGAAAGGGAGCTGTGGTTTCGGGCATTATTGCATGACAGCTAGAGACTGAGTGTGATCGAATGGGGCCTTTGTTGTCTTTTCCTAGTGCTACCTCGCACACATGAGGGGGGAGGGGGATGGTATTCCATGTGTGGTGAGGTGGCGATGGGAATGAATAAAGGCAGACAGTGTGAATTGTGTGCATGGGTATATATATGTATGTGTCTGTGTGTGTATATATATGTGTACATTGAGATGTATAGGTATGTATATTTGCGTGTGTGGACGTGTGTGTGTGTATACATTGTGTATGGGGGTGGGTTGGGCCATTCCTTTCGTCTGTTTCCTTGCGCTACCTCGCAAACGCGGGAGACAGCGACAAAGCAAAATAAAATAAATAAAATAGATTTATTT
Source organism: Panulirus ornatus (assembly GCF_036320965.1). Taxonomy (NCBI): domain Eukaryota; kingdom Metazoa; phylum Arthropoda; class Malacostraca; order Decapoda; family Palinuridae; genus Panulirus; species Panulirus ornatus. The sequence goes on from NC_092286.1 coordinate 7,046,525, forward strand.
ATATATATATATATATATATATATATATATATATTTATTTATTTATTTATTTTGCTTTGTGGCTGTCTCCCGCGTTTGCGAGGTAGCGCAAGGAAACAGACGAAAGAAATGGCCCAACCCACCCCCATACACATGTATATACATACACGTCCACACACGCAAATATACATACCTATACATCTCAATGTACACATATGTATATATACACACACAGACACATACATATATATACCCATGCACACAATTCACACTGTCTGCCTTTATTCATTCCCATTGCCACCTTGCCACACATGGAATACCATCCCCCTCCCCCCTCATGTGTGCAAGGTAGCGCTAGGAAAAGACAACAAAGGCCCCATTCGTTCACACTCAGTCTCTAGCTGTCATGCAATTATGCCCAAAACCACAGCTCCCTTTCCACATCCAGGCCCCACACAACTTTCCATGGTTTGCCCCAGACGCTTCACATGCCCTGATTCAATCCACTGACAGCACGTCAACCCCGGTATACCACATCGATCCAATTCACTCTATTCCTTGCCCGCCTTTCACCCTCCTGCATGTTCAGGCCCCGATCACTCATAATCTTTTTCACTCCATCTTTCCACCTCCAATTTGGTCTCCCACTTCTCCTCGTTCCCTTCACCTCCGACACATATATCCTCTTGGTCAATCTTTCCTCACTCATTCTCTCCATGTGCCCAAACCATTTCAAAACACCCTCTTCTGCTCTCTCAACCATGCTCTTTTTATTTCCACACATCTCTCTTACCCTTATATTACTTACTCGATCAAACCACCTCACACCACGTATTGTCCTCAAACATCTCATTTCCAGCACATCCACCCTCCTGCGCACAACTCTATCCATAGCCCACACCTCGCAACCATACAACATTGTTGGAACCACTATTCCTTCAAACATACCCATTTTTGCTTTCTGAGATAATGTTCTCGATTTCCACACATTCTTCAAGTATGTCCTTCTTACATACCTTTTTGCTTTAGGTCCCTGATTTTGTAGGCTCTTCCATACTCATGCATGAAACCACTGCTTCACCTTCCAGTTGAGTTTCTAATCCCGAAACTTTTAACTTTCTTCCAATATCTTGATCTACTCTTTCCTTCCTTTCCACTATCAGCTTTTAAGCATATATCGTCATTAGGGTGGATATATGTTTATTGGTAAGTTTTATTTGTTGATATTTAGAAAAGAGGATTTTCTTTAACATTAATAACAAAGTACTTGGATAGAATTTTTTTTTTTTAACAAGAAATTGTCATTAATGGAAATGGCATAACATAGTTACATTGTTGTGTATGATATAGTACAAACAAATAGTATTTTAATTTTTTTTATTTGAATCAAAATTAACAATTATGATGTTTGCATATCTTAGAGTTACAAGTTGTTATTGTGTGTTTAACATTTACACAAGTTGGATTAATTATGAATAGTTTGTCACTTCTCTTATACAAAGGAAAAATTTAGAATTTTTATAAATAATTCACTGCCCTTATTAAGTATATGTTGTGGAAGATTTTGATATAGTCAGTAGAATTTCTTGATTACATAAATTATTACATTTTAGTATTCAAACTTTTTTAAAAATATTGTTGCATATTCAGAAGGTTTAAACTATGTGAATTTAAGCTTGCAAGAACCTTGAAAAAAAAAATCACAATTTTGATAATTCTATGTACAGAACATATTGAACTGTATATTATTACTATGAAATGAATTTGCAGAGTTCTGTATCCAATGATTTTTGATTCAAGTTCTCTGGTAATGTTTGCATATTATTTACCTACCAAACTATTATAATTCCAGTACATAGAAATATCAGTTAATTTTAATATTATAAAAGATTACATATACATTGATGTAGCATGCCACAATACTTTTTTTTTTTTTTCCACTGAATTACTAATATCTTTCTACCTAATGCTCTATTTGACTCAATGATGGATATTTATATCATATGGTGCATGTGCAATCTTTGGCAGAATATACCTTTGTTAAGCTAAACATGCACTTGCTTTGTAATCCGTTATGGTGCCATTCTTAGAAAATATAAATGCTTCTTATTGTGTGTTAAACTAGCAACTTCAAATATGTTTCACTGGAATTCCCTGCATGTAAAAAACAGAGGGAGTGGGGGAGGCTGGAAATCCTCCCCTCCTATATTACTTTCCATAAGATGAAACAGAGATCATCCATTTATCATGCTATCTTGCTCACATGAAAAATGGCAAACATTTATAAAATTGGAGGAGAAAGTTTCCAATACTCCTCCGCTCCCCTTTAGTCGCCTTATACAAAACGTGGGAAGTATTCTTTCTCCCCTATCCAACAGGAATAGATGAAGGTAGCACATACGAATATGTATACGTTGAAATGTGTGTCTGTATGGGCGTTTATGTATATACATGTGTATGTGGATGGGTTGGGCCATTCCTCATCTGTTTCCTTGCGCCTACCTCACTGACGCGGGAGACGGCGATTAAGTAGAATAAATAAATATATATTTCATTTATTATATATAATCAGTTCCTCATCAGCGAGGTAGTGCCACAAAACCGAAAAAGAATGGCCCACCCACTCATATACACATATATATATACATACTGCCCATATGCTTACACACAACAGGCATCTACAATATATACACGTACATATTCATACTTGCCTGCCTTCATTTCCTGGCACTACCTTACCTCACTGGAAATAGTGATGCTACCCCCTGCTTCAGTGAGGCAATGCCAGGAAAACATACAAAAAAGGCTACATTAGTTCACACTGAGTCTCTAGCGGTCATGTATAATGCAATGAAACCACAGCTCCCTATCCGCGTCCAGGCCCCACAGACCTTTCCATAATTTACCTGACGTTTTTCATGCCCTGCTTCAGTCCACTGACTGAACCAGGTGAAATTACACTTCAGTAGTTCATACAATTTTTGTGGTCATCCCTACATACTGAATGATGGTGCCAATAACACCTCTCTGTTACAGTTTTTCCTGTCTGGCCAACAAAAATATTTTAATATGCCTTGCATTTGATGGCTTAAAGACTCCCAATTGTTGCATGATTTGGCCTACTATTTATTAAGGTCTTACAGATGGTGTTATTGCCCTGGAAAGCAACATTACAAGCACCAACAGTAAGACCTTAATATACAGTAGGCCAAATCATGCAACAACTGGGAGTGTTTACATCATCGAATGCAAGGCCTGTTAAGATATCTATATAGGCCAGACAGGTAAAACTGACAGAAAGGTGTTACTGGCACCATCATTCAGTACACAGTGATGACCACAAAAATGTGATTGCTAAACATTGTCATGAAAACAATTGCCCCATAGATCTTGAAAATCCCATTATTCTACACCCCTCTGCTGATTATGACACACGCAACATCACTGAATAACTTAATTGCTAATACTAAGAACTTTAAATTGTCCCTAGGCAATTCTTAAGCCTATCCTAGCATTAACCAAATCATGAGAATTAACAAAACAATAAAATATAAAAAAAGTGGTTCAAGGCACACCCAGCTACCCAGGTCAACCCCCACCACATGAACCCCTTCATCACTCTCCCTTACAATGGTTACTGCTAGCCAAAGCAATGCTTGACCTATACAGATTGGTAGTGGGATGTGAATAACTTTAAGAACTAACATATGATGAGGTAAATTGTCTCCTCAAAACATGTTGTGACACATGTATAGAAAAATTACATTAAATAAAATTCTATGAACATCTACTTAAGTTCGATTTAACCTTTATACTATCGTTACAGACTAGTGTGATCATCATATCTTTATCATTATACTTAACTGCTGTTTCCCACATCAGCAAGGTAGCAGAAAGAAACAGACAAAGAATGGCCACACCACTTATATATACATTTGTTTTTTCATACATATTCACCACTTCCCACATTAGCAAGGTAGTGTTAAGAACAAAGGACTGAGCCTTAGAGAGAATATCCTCACCTGGCCCCCTTCTGTTTCTTCCTTTAGAAAATTACAAAACGGGAGTGGAGGATTTCCAGCTCTCCACTCCCTCCCCTTTTAGTTGCCTTCTATGACATGCAGGGAATACGTGGTTAGCATTCTTTCTACCCTATCCCAAGGGGTAAACACATATATATATACATAAATGCCAATACACACACATGTACATATATATGCATATCAACATATACATATATTTATTTTGCTTTGTCGCTGTCTCCCGCGTTAGCGAGATAGCGCAAGGAAACAGACAAAAGAATGGCCCAACCCACCCACATACACATGTATATACATACAGGTCCACACACACAAATATGCATACCTATACATCTCAATGTACACACAAAGACATATATACTTTTTTTTTTGCTTTGTCGCTTTCTCCCGCGTTTGCGAGGTAGCGCAAGGAAACAGACGAAAGAAATGGCCCAACCCACCCCCATACACAATGTATATACATACACGTCCACACACGCAAATATACATACCTATACATCTCAATGTACACATATATATACACACACAGACACATACATATATACCCATGCACACAATTCACACTGTCTGCCTTTATACATTCCCATCGCCACCTCGCCACACATGGAATACCATCCCCCTCCCCCCTCATGTGTGCGAGGTAGCACTAGGAAAAGACAACACAGGCCCCATTCGTTCACACTCAGTCTCTAGCTGTCATGCAATAATGCCCAAAACCACAGCTCCCTTTCCACATCCAGACCCCATACAACTTTCCATGGTTTACCCCAGACGCTTCACATGCCCTGATTCAATCCACTGACAGCACGTCAACCCCGGTATACCACATCGATCCAATTCACTCTATTCCTTGCCCTCCTTTCACCTTCCTGCATGTTCAGGCCCCAATCACACAAAATCTTTTTCACTCCATCTTTCCACCTCCAATTTGGTCTCCCACTTCTCCTCGTTCCCTCCACCTCCGACACATATATCCTCTTGGTCAATCTTTCCTCACTCATTCTCTCCATGTGCCCAAACCAAAAAAAAAAAATATATATATATATATATATATATATATATATATATATATATATATATATTTTTTTATTATTATTATTATACTTTGTCGCTGTCTCCCGCGTTTGCGAGGTAGCGCAAGGAAACAGACGAAAGAAATGCCCCCCCCCCCCATACACATGTATATACATACGTCCTCGGAGAGGAAAAAATGGGTATGTTTGAAGTAATAGTGGTTCCAACAATGTTATATGGTTGCGACACACAGGCTATTAGATATGGTCATGCATAGGAGGGTGGATGTGGTGGAAATGAAATGTTTGAAGACAATATGTGGTGTGAGGTGGTTTGATAGTAAGTAATGAAAGGGTAAGAGAGATGTGTGGTAATAAAAAGTGTGTGGTTGAGAGAGCAGAAAAGGGTGTGTTGAAATGGTTTGGTCACATGGAGAGAATGAGTGAGGAAAGATTGACAAAGAGGATATATGTGCCATAAGTAGAGGGAACAAGAAGCGGGAGACCAAACTGGAGGTGGAAGGATGAAGTGAAAAAGATTTTGAGCGATCACGGCCTGAACATGCAGGAAGGTGAAAGGCGTACAAGGAATAGTGAATATGTATGTATGTATATGTGTATGTATATGTCTGTGCATTTATATGTATGAATACTTTGAAATGTATAGGTATGTATATGTGTGGGCATTTATGTATGTACATGTGTATATGGGTGGGTAGGGCCATTCTTTCTTCTGTTTCCTTGTATTACCTCGCTAATGCGGTAGATGGCAATTAAGTATAATAAATATAATAAAATAAATATATACATGAGTGGATGTGTCTTCCTTCATCTATTTCACGTCACTTTTTATAACATATACATATATGTGGTTAGTATTCTTTTCTCCTCTCCCAGGGATATGTATACACACTACTCATACTTTTACTGATTACCAACAGTGCAACTGAGTCTAGTTATAACTAAATATATCAGTATCTTCACAGTACAAAGGTATGCATTACAAAACACACTATCAACCATGGGTGATTGATAATTAGTGAAAAGCAAATTGAGACAATAACTGCAAAATTCGATGAAGGTATTATTTAAATGCAAACAGGTAACCAGTAGTGTGCAGATGATGCTTGATTCAGTTGGCCTTCTCTCTCATGAAAAGAGTATTTGATGTAGCAGGGGTCTGAAAAGAGGAAAAGATTGTTAATTCCCCCAGTTTCTAGTTGCATGCACGACATATTTATACTGGAGTAGTTATGATAACACAGGTTAGAGTACAGAGATTCATCCAGTGTTTGACACATTTGTCTTCCTCAGTGGACAAATGGCCCTGGAAGTTCACAGGACTAAAAACAACCACCTAACCTTCCTCCTCTTGACGTCAGATACTGTGGGTGATCACCTACTAATCCTTTCACCGCATATTTCTCAAAATAAGTAGTAAGTACAATCTTTTCCCATTCTTTAAAGTTCATCTTCATATTTCATTTCAAAAAATGTGGTTCAACTCCTTGTAGCTCTTCTCCTCTTATCATTCATTTATCAAGTCCCCGTCTTGTTTCCTTTATTACGCGTCACTTACAATGAGTTCCATCTTGAGTAACATGTGAAGGCTCTTAGCAAGAAAAGCTTGAGTCAATTTTCAAACTAATATACATCAAGATAAAGTCCAGCATGGATGATCTTTTTGTTCCTCTTACTGTAATATGTTCCTTCATAAGAGGGAACAAAACATTTTCTTGTCAACTTACAACGAAATTTTAATTCCACAAATCATCAACCATATGCAGATTCCAGTCTGAAGAGTTTCTATCACTGTCGTTACATCTCAACTATTGGTAACTTTTGTACAGCAGATATTAATGCTTTCTTCATCTTAATTATTCCTTCACCTTTCTCATTAAAGTCCTACTCAAGTTGTTTAGACCATCTTCGTGGATTAGATGCTCTTACAAAAATTAAACAGACTTTGTCAGTCAATACTATCTCAACTGACAAGTGACTGAATGGTTCTCCCATGTCATTCATCAAACTGTTGAATACAGTCCTCCTCTGTCACTAGACTGGGCAGTTCCTCCTTCCCTTGTTTCTTGCTTCTATGCATCCTTGTCTTCAGGAAAGATCAAAATTTAGGTTTCTTTATACAATCTCAACCCTTCCCTATATGTGACTACTATTTCTGTGTTATGGGGAGACGGATTTACATTCGCGTTACCCCATCTTTTAATCCAGTACAGTATTTACTCTCATGTATATAACCCTGTGTAGTATTTACACTTTTGTGTACAAAATATAGACACACAAAAGCCCAAACTAGGTAACCATTTATTAACCAGCCCTGAGGGAAGGATTAACACTTGGGATAAAAGGGAGTCAGTTTAATGACTTAAGAGATCTTGTTTAAGTGGCAGTCTGAAATCTGAACACAGTACTAATCAAAAAATAACAGATAACACTTAAAAGTCATATGTCTTTTATAAATAAAAGTGAAGAAGGAAACAAAGAGAGAAGTGAAGCTTAAGAATTTCCAGGAAGCTTTACAAAGCAAGAGATGAAAAGAATATTTAAAAGAGCAGGAAATTGAGATGCAATTAAAGTATGGATAAAGCGGCAGCAGAAAAGGATAAACTCACAAGTCCAACAGATAAGGTCAGCACAGTTATATGTCAAGCAGTTGAAGGCCTCATAAAAAGGTTTCTTCATGTTGGAGTATGCTGTATCTGTATACTTGTAGTCAGTACCATATAGAATCTTGAAGTGATATTCCAAGAAAAAAAAATTCAGAGCAGTTCAATTTAATATGGTTCTTTTTGAAACCAGCAAGAACTATGTAAATAGTATGTAGGGAAAAATAGCAAAGAAATGCATTTAAGATGTACAACACAGACAATGAATATGAGATATGATACTAGAGTTTGGATAGAGTTGACTCACACTCAAAGTAAATGTACAGCAGGTATACCAGCTGAAGATAATACTGTATAATGAAAGGATCAAGATCAGCCACCTCAAAAGCTCAAACTAAGAGCAGGGGGTGAAATAATGAAAAATATAAAACCATACCTCTATTTGCATCCTTTTGGTCCATGATCCAAGAGCACCTGGTGAAGGCATAAAAGTCCAGGCTGTTGTTGGACTTTCCACACAATGGCTGCTCATAGTGAACACAGGCACTATCCATAGGGCAAGGATTAGAGGCACGTGGGTCCTAAGGATGATTGATCATATGTTACTCTGTGAATGTAGGACCTGAGAAATGCATCATCGGAAGATGATGACTGGCTACGGCAGGTACAAGATGAGTCTTGTCGGCTATCTTTGTCTAACAAAGGACAATTGTCAGTCATAGGAATAACCACAAATTAACCCATTGCCTATGATGGTCAGTTATGCTGGCTAACTGGTAGCTATGGCAAAACAGGAGTGAACCTACAGGGGCTGTTCATTACTAATTGATCATGATGGGTTATATATGGGTACTGTATAAGGCCTGAGGTATTTTGGTGTTGGTTAAGTTAGGTTCAATCCATTGACAGCATGTCACCCCAAGTATACCACATTGTTCTAATTCACTCTATTCCTTGCACACTTCTCACCCTCCTACATATATATATATATATATATATATATATATATATATATATATATATATATATATATATATATATATATACTTATTTTCTTTCATACTATTCGCCATTTCCCGCATTAGCGAGGTAGCGTTAAGAACAGAGGACTGAACCTTTGAGGGAATATCCTCACCTGGCCCCCTTCTCTGTTCCTTCTTTAGGAAAATTAAAAAAAACCGAGAGGGGAGGATTTCCAGCCCCCCGCTCCCTTCCCTTTTAGTTGCCCTCTACGACACGCAGGGAATACGAGGGAAGTATTCTTTTTCCCCTATCCCCAGGGATACATACACAGACATATACATATATACACATATACATAATTCATACTTGCTGCCTTTATTCATTCCCATCGCCACTCCACCACACATGAAATGGCATCCCACTTTCCCCCGCGAGGTAGCACTAGGAAAGGACAAAAGGCCACATTTGTTCATACTCAGTCTCTAGCTGTCATGTGTAATGCACCGAAACCACAGCTCCCTTTCCCTTGAGAGAGTAAAGGTATGTACAGAGCATCAGAGGGGAAGAACAGTGTGGTTTCAGAAGTGGTAGAGGATGTGTGGATCAGGTGTTTGCTTTGAAGAATGTATGAGAAATACTTAGAAAAACAAATGGATTTTTATGTTGTATTCATAGATCTGGAGAAAGCATATGACAGAGTTGATAGATATGCTCTGTGGAAGGTATTAAGAATATATGGTGTGGGAGGCAAGTTGCTAGAAGCAGTGAAAAGTTTGTATCGAGGATGTAAGGCATGTGTACGAGTAGGAAGAGAGGAAAGTGACTGGTTCTCAGTGAATGTCGGTTTGCAGCAGGGGTGCATGATGTCTCCATGGCTGTTTAATTTGTTTATGGATGGGATTGTTAGGGAGGTGAATGCAAAAGTTTTGGAGAGAGGTGCAAGCATGCAGTCTATTGTGGATGAGAGGGCTTGGGAAGTGAGTCAGTTGTTGTTTGCTGATGATACAGAGCTGGTGGCTGATTTGGGTGAGAAACTGCAGAAGCTGGTGACTGAGTTTGGTAAAGTGTGTGAAAGAAGAAAGCTGAGAGTAAATGTGAATAAGAGCAAGGTTATTAGGTACAGTAGGGTTGAGGGACAAGTCAACTGGGAGATATGCTTGAATGGAGAAAAACTGGAGGAAGTGAAGTGTTTTAGATATCTGGGAGTGGATTTGGCAGCGAATGGAATGATGGAAGCAGAAGTGGATGTGCTGGAAATGTGATGTTTGAGGACAACATGTGGTGTGAGATGGTTTGATCGAGTAAGTAATAATAGGGTAAGAGAGATGTGTGGTAATAAAAAGAGTTTGGTTGAGAGAGCAGAAGAGGGTGTTTTGAAATGGTTGGTCACATGGAGAGAATGAGTGAGGGAAGATTGACCAAGAGGATATATGTGTCAGAGGTGGAGGGAATGAGGAGAAGTGGGAGACCAAATTGGAGGTGGAAAGATGGAGTGAAAAAGATTTTGAGTGATCAAGGCCTGAACATGCAGGAGAGTGAAAGGTGTGCAAGGAATAGAGTGAATTGGAACGATGTGGTATACTGGGGTTGACGTGCTGTCAATGGATTGAACCAGAGCATGTGAAGCGTCTGGGGTAAACCATGGAAAGTTCTATGGGGCCTGAATGTGGAAAGGGAGCTGTGGTTTCGGTGCATTATTACATGACAGCTAGAGACTGAGTGTGAACGAATGGGGCCTTTGTTGTCTTTTCCTGGCGGTACCTCACACGCTTGAGGGGGCAGGGGGTTGTTATTCCATGTGTGGCGGGGTGGCGATGGGAAGGAATAAGGGCAGATAGTATGAATTATGTACAAGCATATATATGTATATGTCTGTGTGTGTATATATATGTATACGTTGAGATGTATAGGTATGTATATTTGCGTGTGTGGACGTGTATGTATATACATGTGTATGTGGGTGGGTTGGGCCATTCTTTCGTCTGTTTCCTTGCACTACCTCGCTAACGCGGGAGACAGCGACAAAGCAAAATAAATAATATATATATATACACACACACATACATGAGAAAGGTGGGCACATTAGAAAGGGTAGTGAATGGTGGGATTAAGAAGTAAGATTATTAGTGAAAGAGAAGAGAGAGGCATTAGGCCAATTTTTGCAAAGAAAGTAGTGCAGATGACAGGGAAATGTAGAAAAGAAAGTGGCAGGAGGTCAAGAGAAAGGTGCAAGAGGTAAAAAAAGAGGGCAAATGAGAGTTGGGGTGAGAGAGTATCATTAAATTCTAGGGAGAATAAAAGGGTGTTTTGGAAGGATGTAAATAAAGGGTGTAAGACAAGAGAACAAATGGGAACATCAGTGAAGGGGGCAAATGGGGAGGTAATAAATGAGGAGATGGAGGGAATATTCTGAAGGTATGTTAAATGTGTTTGATGATAGAGTGGCAGATATAGGGTGTTTTGGTCAGGGTGGTGTGCAAAGTGAGAGACTCAAGGAGAATGGTTTGGTGAACAGAGAAGAGGGAGTGAAAGCTTTGCAGAAAATGAAAGCCGGCAAGGTGGCAGGTTTGGATGGTATTGCAGTGTAATTTATAAAAAAAAAAAAGAAAAGGCAGTGACTGTGTTGTTGATTGGCTGGCAAGGATATTCAATGTATGTGTAGATCATGGTGAAGTGGCTGAGGATTGGCGGAATGCATGCACAGTGCCACTGTACAAAGGGGATAAAGGTAAGGGTTCAAATTTCGGAGGCATAAGTTTGTTGATTATTCCTGGGAAATTGTATGGGAGGGTAATGATTGAGAGGTAAAGGCAAGTACAGGGAAATTGTATGGGAGGGTAATTATTGAGAGGTAAAGGCAAGTACAGAGCATCAGATTGGGAAAGAGCAGTGTGGTTTCAGAAGTGGTAGAGGATGTATGGATCAGGTGTTTGCTTTGAAGAATGTACGTGAGAAATACTTAGAAAAACAGATGGATTTGTAAGTAGCATTTATGGATCTGGAGAAGGCATATGATAGGGTGGATAGAGATGCTTTGTGGAAGGTTTCAAAAGTAAATGGTGTGGGAGGTAAGTTGCTAGAAGCAGTGAAAAGTTTTTACCATGGATGTACGGCATGTGTACGAGCAGGAAGAGAGGAAAGTGACTGGTTCCCAGTGAATGATGGTTTGCAGCATGGGTGCGTGATGTCTCTACGGCTGTTTAATTGGTTTGTGGATGGGGTGGTTAGGGAGGTGAATGCAAGAGTTTTGGAGAGAGGGGCAAGTACGTAGTCTGTTCTGGATGGGAGGGCTTGGGAAGTGAGTTAGTTGTTGCTCGCTGATGATACAGCACTGGGGGCTGATTCGGGTGAGAAACTGCAGAAGTAGGTGACTGAGTTTGGTAAAGTGTGTAAAAGAAGAAAGTTGAGAGTAATGGTGAATAAGAGCAAGGTTATTAGGTTCAGTATGGTTGAGGGACAAGTTAATTGGGAGGTAAGTTTAAATGGAAAATATCTGGAGGAAATAAAGTGTTTTAGATATCTGGGGGTGGATTTAGCAGTGGATGGAACCATGGAAGCGGAAGTGGGTCATAGGGTGGGGGAGGGAGCGAAGATTCTTGGAGTGTTGAAGAATGTGTGGAAGGCAAGAACATTATTTCAGGGAGCAAAAATGGGAATGTTTGAAGGAACAGGGGTTCTAACAATGTTTTATGGTTGTGAGGCAAGGGCTATAGACAGGGCTGAGCAGAGGAGGGTGGATGTGCTGGAAATGAAATGTTTGAGGACAATATGTGGTGTGAGGTGGTTTGATTTAGTAAATAATGAAAGGGTAATACAGATGTGTGGTCATAAAAAGAGTGTGGTTTAGAGAGCAAATGAGGGTATGTTGAAATGGTTTGAACAAATGGAGAGAATGAGAGAGGAAAGATTAAAAAAGAGGATATATATGTCAGAGGTGGAGGGAAGAAGGAGAAGCAGGTGACCAAAATGGAGGTGGAAGGATGGAGTGAAAAAGATTTTGAGTAATCTGTTTTCTAGCACTAGAAATAGAAATGACAGTACTTGAGTGCTCTGTTTGTCAGAATGTTAAGAGTATGTCACCCAGCACACCTAGAAAAATTTGAAAATGGCTTAACCGATCCCTTTCAAAAAGTACAGTCATTTGTGATAAGGGAACAGACAAATTTTTAAAGATAATTAACAATCAACCAAAGTGGACAGATGTTAAGCACATGTATAGTAATAATGCCGGGAGCACCACTGATGAATTAAGACTAACATTTGCCGAACATGGAATACCAGAGGAGGTAGTATCTGACACTGTTCCTCCATTTCAATCATTAGAGTTTAAAAACTTATGGAGACTCAATGTACTAATCCTGTCAATAAAGTATGTAGATCTAATACATATTCTGTCAAATGTGGTAACTCAGTAAGGTATGTTCATGTCAAGCACATCATTCGTGCACATGACAAGATGAATGTAGCAGCAGAACATGATGATAAACTTGATACAGTTGCAGATGACTGTCAAGGTAATGAGGTCAAAGATGATGTTCCCCAGCATTCATTCGAAGTGTCAACTGACTATAGTAGTGATATGTCTGTCACTGATCAGGCACTGAGTACAAATAAAACTGTAAAATTTGATGCAGGGAATATACCTAGATGATCTAACAGAGTTAGGAAACTTGTAATAAAATTAGACCTCTGATTACCTGAATTGTGAGCAAGTCGTTCAAAGCTGTTTGGTTAGGAAGTTATATTTCTTGTGTCCTATTCTCTTCCATGCCAAATGTAAAACTGAAAGTTTTGATTCTTTAAAATTTGTGGCAACCATGATTTCTTTCTTTGAAAATGAGTGTTCTATATATATGTACGTTTATATATATATCCTTTACTGATTTATATATATACATTATTAGTGATGTTATTCTTACCAATGTTAAAATATGTTTAGGCCAGTATAAATGTATTATGCTGGTGGTAAAAGAATGGCAGAAATAAACCACCTGAATTAGAGTTTGTCTGTGGCTTCCCTTTCTCCCATTAAATCATGCAAGACCTTACATATATCAACATACAAAGCAAATTAAACTCTAAACAATCTGCACAAATATACATGTTTTATGTCAGTTGTCCACGGGATGGTCACTTAGAAAATAACACTGGGAGTCAGGAAGCCATTAGCATCCCTTCTGTTCATTTGCTAAGGGCAAGATGTCACAAAAAGTGTTACAAATGCATCACTTAAAACTGTCCACTGTTGATTATGAGTGCTTTTACCAATAACTTCCCTCTACTTCAAAGCCCTGCCCACTTAATAAAAATCTATAAACTGAAGGAGTTACAGATGCTAAAATTAACTTCACTTTGTAAGGAATCCACTGATGCCAATTTCATATTCTTTTAACAAGAAACTGATATATATATTTTCAGGACAATCACCTTCATTTTCCCTATCTATTAATCAACCACAGACAATAACCCATCTAGTCTCGCCTGAAGTCAGCTGCCCAACGCAACACCGTGACACTATGATCTATCTGAGTCTGGAGCTAAATGACTGACCCCCCCAAAAAAATTATACTTTGAATTAATTTGATGTATGCATGACATTAAAAAAAAAATTCCTTCTAGTCACACATTCATCAGCATTTTACTCCCAAGAATGGAGTGACACACGCTTGAGTTAGAAAATATATTGTGCACTATTGACACACGATCTCCATCATCTATGATGGTAAATCACTTACCCCATAAGGTAAACTACTTTCCTAGATATTCATAGATTCTCTTGTGTGTGTGTGTGTGTGTGTGTGTGTGTGTATATTGTCCCTTTGTAGTTATGGTTCTGTGCTTGGCTTTCACAAAAGAGATCTAGTCTGGCTTCAAGGGACTGTGTTGATAGTTTTTTATACCTTTCTCTGGTAGGCTGTCCCATGTTTCTACTGTTCTATGTGTAAACGAATATTTCCTAATATCTATATAATCTTGAGCTTGATTTATACAGTTGGATAAAACTGGACTCATGTCCATCATGTATTCCGGTTCTTATAAACTAATCACCTGTGGGAGTTTAACTCACCCTGATCCTCTGTACAGGTTATGTATTTCTGTATGTAGTATTTCCAGCCGGTTCCAGCCACCATCTGCAGATCTAACTTCTTCCTGGAGGCGGTGTTCGGCAGCTGGCACTAGCTGTGTCCCCTTCTGCAAACAGGAGAAACTATTGAGGACTTTCTGTTTACATCATTCAGGTCAAGTGGTGTTGACCTAGGCTACCGTCTCCGGACAGACGAAAGCCTTGAACACAGACCTGTGTGGCACTTGGAGGCCTTGAACACCAAACGCAGACATTTTCAGTTTAATAAGATATCCTGGGCACAAATTCTCACTAGTCACTGTATCCCGTCGGCCATGGGGAAGAGTTAATCATTGACATTTGCCATGCGAGCAGTAGCTGTTGATCACCATGAGCATTCATATATACCTTTTACTTTCACCAAATTCAACAAAATTTGAGGAACATTAGGACTTCATCCATTTTCAATGTCACCATTTTTTTTCAACTGGAAATGAAGCTCATTACCTAGAAGTGTGGTTCAACATATCGCATGTCCGTGGCATCAATGATAAATTCAATCCTGGTTTGAAAGCGGCGAGGACGAAAAACAAAGGACAAGCGATACGGGTTCCCAACTGATGCTACTAGCCTAAACACGTCAGTGGTGACCCACACGACCTCTTTGCACAGGTCAGATGAGACTGGTATAATCTACCTTCATTCGCCCTACCAAAGGTATTCGAAAATGGTAATCTATACTGACTGTTTTGACCCAAAACGAATCTTCAGACTTAAGCAAAACCTCATCCTGAATCTCATCCACAATATTATGCATCAACCTCATCCTCAACCTCACCAAGCTGTCACAAAAGAGATTGTAAATCAGATAACTGCTCACGGTGATATATAACATATAAATAAACGCGAAACGGCACTTAAACCTCAATCACGTTATCATACATCAACCTCACTCTCAATCTCATCAAGTTGGCACAATGAAGGTGTAAAGAAGCTCAAAAATAACTGCTCACTTTAACATAACGTTTAAGCTCACTCACAACTTTACCCACAACCAACCCATTAAACCTTACCCTTAATTCCATCCTCAACCTCACCAATGCTACCGGTTACCCCGGTCGACAGTCACCTCATGGCACTGGGCCCGCACAGGACATTGAAAAAAAAAAAACAGAGCAATTTAGGCCAATCTTCAACCAAACAGTACTTCTTGTAATGAGCTTTTAAAGGAAATCAATTTTTCTATGAAAATGGCAAAAAAAAAAAAAAAGTAATAGTTCAGGGTATTTTTTAGCTCAAAAAACTTTTTGTTTTGAAATTGAAAGATAAGATATTCAAAGAATTCTATGCTTGAAATAATTAAGGAAAATGTATCATAATTCATTTAGTCACCTATACATACCCAGTAAATAAGATACAAAGGATAAAGGATAAGAAAATATTTAAAATTGAATTCATTTAACAGCTTAACTGAATGTCATAAAGGTGACTAAACGATATTCTAACACCTGGTATATGTTCAGCATGAAAAATACGTCTTATAATGAGCTTTGAGGATAATAGTTCAGGGTATTTTTTAGCTCGAAAAACTTTTTGTTTTCAAATTGAAAGATGAGATATTTAAACACTTCTATCCTTGAAATAATGAAGGAAAATGCATCATAATGCTCTTAGTCACCGATATATACCCGGTAAATACGATACAAAGGATCAGAAAATATTTAAAATTAAATTCATTTAACAGCATAATTGAATGTCATACAGGCGACTAAACGATATTTTAACACCTGATTTATGTTCAGCATGAAAAATATTTCTTATAATGAGCTTTTAAAGAAATTCTATTTTTCTGAAATATGAGATATTCAAACACTTCTATCCACGAAATAATTAAGGAAAATGTATCATAATGCTCTTAGTCACCGATACATACCCGGGAAATACGATACAAAGGATCAGAAAATATTCAAGATTGAATTCATTTGAAAGCTTAATAGAATGTCCTTAAGGCGACTTTTGACTCCAAATACTTAAATACCATGTAAAATAACATCTATACACAGATTCTCATTAAAACCTGAGGAACTTGAAAATCTGAGCAAGAAGAATCCAAGGATTTTTCTTGATTTTTTGAAGAAATAGATTTTCTTGAAATTTTCAGTACAGATACTTTTATGTTTGCTGAATACGAATCTGTGGTCAAAATCTAAAAATTCGTATAATTACTCGAGTAATTAGCAATAAAATGTTATAATTAGCCCAGGAGCTAATTAACCGGTTAATATAAGAAATTACAGCCTTTTAACTCCAAATCCTTCAATACCATGTAAAATAATATCTATACACTGATTTTCATTAAAATCTGAAGAAGTTGAAAATATGAGCAAAAAAAATGCCTGGGATTTTTCTTGATTTTTTTGAAAAAAATAGATTTTCTTGAAATTTTCAGCATAGATACTTTTATGTATGCTGAATACCAATCTGTGGTCAAAATCTAAAAATTCCTATAATTCCATGAGTAATTGGCATTTCAATTTTATCATGATTAGGCCAGGTGCTAATTAACCGGTTAATATAATGAAGTGCAGTCTTTTGACTCCAAATACTTAAATACAATGTAAAATATTTTCTATACACTGATTTTCATTAAAATCTGAGGAAGTTGAAAATATTAGCAAAAAAATATGCTAGGCTGTAGCCTTGGATTTTTCTTGATTTTTATGATAAAATAGATTGTCTTGAAATTTACAGCATAGATATTTCTATGTACGCTGAATACCAATCTGTGGTCAAAATCTAAAAATTCGTATAATTACTCGAGTAATTAGCATTCAAATGTTATAATTAGCCCAGGAGCTAATTAACTGGTTAATATAAGGAATTACAATCTTTTGACTCCAAATCCTTCAATACCATGTAAAAAAATATCTATACATTGATTTTCATTAAAATCTGAAGAAGTTGAAAATATAAGCAAAAAAAATGAATGGCTATAGCCTTGGATTTTTCTTGATTTTTTTGAAAAAATAGATTTTCTTTAAATTTTCAGCATAGATACTTTTATGTATGCTGAATACCAATCTGTGGTCAAAATCTAAAAATTCGTATAATTACTCGAGTAATTAGCATTCAAATTTTATCATAATTAGGCCAGGTGCTAATTAACCGGTTAATACCATGGATTACAGTCTTTCGACTCCACATCATTAAATACCATAAAAAATACTATCTATACACAGATTTTCGTTAAAATCTGAGGAAGTTGAAAATATGAGCAAAAAAAAAATGCAAGGCTATAGCCTTGGATTTTTCTTGATTTTTTTGAAAAAATAGATTTTCTTGAAATTTTCAGCATAGATACTTTTATGTATGCTGAATACCAATGTTTGGTCAAAATATAAAAATTCGTATAATTACTCGAGTAATTAGCATCAAAATGTTATCATAATTAGCCCAGGAGCTAATTAACCGGTTAATATAAGGAATTACAGCCTTTTGACTCCAAATCCTTCAATACCACGTAAAAAAAATATCTATACACTGATTTTCATCAAAATCTGAAGAAGTTAAAAATATGAGCAAAAAAAAATGCAAGACTATAGCCTTGGATATTTCTTGATTTTTTTTGAAAAAAATAGATTTTCTTTAAATTTTCAGCATAGATACTTTTATGTATGCTGAATACCAATCTGTGGTCAAAATCTAAAAATTCGTATAATTACTCGAGTAATTAGCATTCAAATTTTATCATAATTAGGCCAGGTGCTAATTAACCGGTTAATACCATGGATTACAGTCTTTCGACTCCACATCATTAAATACCATAAAAAACACTATCTATACACAGATTTTCGTTAAAATCTGAGGAAGTTGAAAATATGAGGAAAAAAAAAATGCAAGGCTATAGCCTTGGATTTTTCTTGATTTTTTTGAAAAAATAGATTTTCTTGAAATTTTCAGCATAGATACTTTTATGTATGCTGAATACCAATGTTTGGTCAAAATATAAAAATTCGTATAATTACTCGAGTAATTAGCATTAAAATGTTATCATAATTAGCCCAGGAGCTAATTAACCGGTTAATATAAGGAATTACAGCCTTTTGACTCCAAATCCTTCAATACCACGTAAAAAAAATATCTATACACTGATTTTCATCAAAACCTGAAGAAGTTGAAAATATGAGCAAAAAAATGCAAGGCTATAGCCTTGGATTTTTCTTGATTTTTTTGAAAAAATAGATTTTCTTGAAATTTTCAGCATAGATATTTCAATGTATGCTGAATACCAATCTGTGGTCAAAATCTAAAAATTCTTACAATTACTCGAGTAATTAGCATTTGAATTTTATCATAATTAGTCCAGCTGCTAATTAACCGGTTAATAAAATGAATTAGTCTTTTTACTCCAAATACTTAAATACCATATAAAAGAATATCTATACACTGATTTTCATTAAAATCTGAGGAACTGGAAAATATGAGCAAAAAAAATTGCAAGGCTATAGCCTTGGATTTTTCTTGATTTTTTTTTGAAAAAAATAGATTTTCTTGAAATTTTCAGCACAGATACTTTTATGTATGCTGAATACCAATCTGTGGTCAAAATCTAAAAATTCTTATTATTACTCGAGTAATTAGCATCTAAATTTTATCATAATTAGTCCAGGTGCTAATTAACCGGTTAATATAATGAATTACAGTCTTTTGACTCCAAATACTTAAATACCATGCAAAATAATATCTATACACTGATTTTCATTAAAATCTGAGGAAGTTGAAAATATGAGCAAAAAAAATGCAAGGCTATAGCCTTGGATTTTTCTTGATTTTTTTGAAAAAATAGATTTTCTTGAAATTTTCAGCATAGATACTTTTATGTATGCTGAATACCAATGTTTGGTCAAAATATAAAAATTCGTATAATTACTCGAGTAATTAGCATTAAAATGTTATCATAATTAGCCCAGGAGCTAATTAACCGGTTAATATAAGGAATTACAGCCTTTTGACTCCAAATCCTTCAAGATCACGTAAAAAAAATATCTATACACTGATTTTCATCAAAATCTGAAGAAGTTGAAAATATGAGCAAAAAAAATGCAAGGCTATAGCCTTGGATTTTTCTTGATTTTTTTTGAAAAAAATAGATTTTCTTTAAATTTTCAGCATAGATACTTTTATGTATGCTGAATACCAATCTGTGGTCAAAATCTAAAAATTCGTATAATTACTCGAGTAATTAGCATTCAAATTTTATCATAATTAGGCCAGGTGCTAATTAACCGGTTAATACCATGGATTATAGTCTTTCGACTCCACATCATTAAATACCATATAAAATACTATCTTTACACAGATTTTCGTTAAAATCTGAGGAAGTTGAAAATATGAGGAAAAAAAAATGCAAGGCTATAGCCTTGGATTTTTCTTGATTTTTTTGAAAAAATAGATTTTCTTGAAATTTTCAGCATAGATACTTTTATGTATGCTGAATACCAATGTTTGGTCAAAATATAAAAATTCGTATAATTACTCGAGTAATTAGCATTAAAATGTTATCATAATTAACCCAGGAGCTAATTAACCGGTTAATAAAATGAATTACAGTCTTTTTACTCCAAATACTTAAATACCATATAAAAGAATATCTATACACTGATTTTCATTAAAATCTGAGGAACTGGAAAATATGAGCAAAAAAATTGCAAGGCTATAGCCTTGGATTTTTCTTGATTTTTTTTTGAAAAAATAGATTTTCTTGAAATTTTCAGCACAGATACTTTTATGTATGCTGAATACCAATCTGTGGTCAAAATCTAAAAATTCTTATTATTACTCGAGTAATTAGCATCTAAATTTTATCATAATTAGTCCAGGTGCTAATTAACCGGTTAATATAATGAATTACAGTCTTTTGACTCCAAATACTTAAATACCATGCAAAATAATATCTATACACTGATTTTCATTAAAATCTGAGGAAGTTGAAAATATGAGCAAAAAAAATGCAAGGCTATAGCCTTGGATTTTTCTTGATTTTTTTGAAAAAATAGATTTTCTTGAAATTTTCAGCATAGATACTTTTATGTATGCTGAATACCAATGTTTGGTCAAAATATAAAAATTCGTATAATTACTCGAGTAATTAGCATTAAAATGTTATCATAATTAGCCCAGGAGCTAATTAACCGGTTAATATAAGGAATTACAGTCTTTTGACTCCAAATACTTCAATACCACGTAAAAAAAATATCTATACACTGATTTTCATCAAAATCTGAAGAAGTTGAAAATATGAGCAAAAAAAAATGCAAGGCTATAGCCTTGGATTTTTCTTGATTTTTTTTGAAAAAAATAAATTTTCTTTAAATTTTCAGCATAGATACTTTTATGTATGCTGAATACCAATCTGTGGTCAAAATCTAAAAATTCGTAAAATTACTCGAGTAATTAGCATTCAAATTTTATCATAATTAGGCCAGGTGCTAATTAACCGGTTAATACCATGGATTACAGTCTTTCGACTCCACATCATTAAATACCATAAAAAATACTATCAATACACAGATTTTCGTTAAAATCTGAGGAAGTTGAAAATATGAGGAAAAAAAAATGCAAGGCTATAGCCTTGGATTTTTCTTGATTTTTTTGAAAAAATAGATTTTCTTGAAATTTTCAGCATAGATACTTTTATGTATGCTGAATACCAATCTGTGGTCAAAATATAAAAATTCGTATAATTACTTGAGTAATTAGCATTAAAATGTTATCATAATTAGTCCAGGTGCTAATTAACCGGTTAATAAAATGAATTACAGTCTTTTTACTCCAAATACTTAAATACCATATAAAAGAATATCTATACACTGATTTTCATTAAAATCTGAGGAACTGGAAAATATGAGCAAAAAAATTGCAAGGCTATAGCCTTGGATTTTTCTTGATTTTTTTTTGAAAAAATAGATTTTCTTGAAATTTTCAGCACAGATACTTTTATGTATGCTGAATACCAATCTGTGGTCAAAATCTAAAAATTCTTATTATTACTCGAGTAATTAGCATCTAAATTTTATCATAATTAGTCCAGGTGCTAATTAACCGGTTAATATAATGAATTACAGTCTTTTGACTCCAAATACTTAAATACCATGCAAAATAATATATATACACTGATTTTCATTAAAATCTGAGGAAGTTGAAAATATGAGCAAAAAAAATGCAAGGCTATAGCCTTGGATTTTTCTTGATTTTTTTGAAAAAATAGAATTTCTTGAAATTTTCAGCATAGATACTTTTATGTATGCTGAATACCAATGTTTGGTCAAAATATAAAAATTCGTATAATTACTCGAGTAATTAGCATTAAAATGTTATCATAATTAGCCCAGGAGCTAATTAACCGGTTAATATAAGGAATTACAGCCTTTTGACTCCAAATCCTTCAATACCACGTAAAAAAAATATCTATACACTGATTTTCATCAAAATCTGAAGAAGTTGAAAATATGAGCAAAAAAAATGCAAGGCTATAGCCTTGGATTTTTCTTGATTTTTTTTGAAAAAAATAGATTTTCTTTAAATTTTCAGCATAGATACTTTTATGTATGCTGAATACCAATCTGTGGTCAAAATCTAAAAATTCGTATAATTACTCGAGTAGTTAGCATTTGAATTTTATCAATTAGGCCAGGTGCTAATTAACCGGTTAATATCATGGATTATAGTCTTTCGACTCCACATTATTAAATACCATATAATATACTATCTTTACACAGATTTTCGTTAAAATCTGAGGAAGTTGAAAATATGAGCCTTGGATTTTTCTTGATTTTTTTGAAAAAATAGATTTTCTTGAAATTTTCAGCATAGATATTTCTATGTATGCTGAATACCAATCTGTGGTCAAAATCTAAAAATTCTTACAATTACTCGAGTAATTAGCATTTGAATTTTATCATAATTAGTCCAGCTGCTAATTAACCGGTTAATAAAATGAATTACAGTCTTTTTACTCCAAATACTTAAATACCATATAAAAGAATATCTATACACTGATTTTCATTAAAATCTGAGGAACTGGAAAATATGAGCAAAAAAATTGCAAGGCTATAGCCTTGGATTTTTCTTGATTTTTTTTTGAAAAAATAGATTTTCTTGAAATTTTCAGCACAGATACTTTTATGTATGCTGAATACCAATCTCTGGTCAAAATCTAAAAATTCTTATTATTACTCGAGTAATTAGCATCTAAATTTTATCATAATTAGTCCAGGTGCTAATTAACCGGTTAATATAATGAATTACAGCCTTTTGACTCCATATACTTACATACCATGCAAAATAATATCTATACACTGATTTTCATTAAAATCTGAGGAAGTTGAAAATATGAGCAAAAAAAAATGCAAGGCTACAGCCTTGGATTTTTCTTGATTTTTTTTGAAAAAATAGATTTTCTTTAAATTTTCAGCATAGATACTTTTATGTATGCTGAGTACCAATCTGTGGTCAAAATCTAAAAATTCGTATAATTACTCGAGTAGTTAGCATTTGAATTTTATCAATTAGGCCAGGTGCTAATTAACCGGTTAATACCATGGATTATAATCTTTCGACTCCACATTATTAAATACCATATAAAATACTATCTTTACACAGATTTTCGTTAAAATCTGAGGAAGTTGAAAATATGAGGAAAAAAAATGCAAGGCTATAGCCTTGGATTTTTCTTGATTTTTTTGAAAAAATAGATTTTCTTTAAATTTTCAGCATAGATACTTTTATGTATGCTGAATACCAATCTGTGGTCAAAATCTAAAAATTCGTATAATTACTCGAGTAGTTAGCATTTGAATTTTATCAATTAGGCCAGGTGCTAATTAACGGTTAATAACATGATTATTGTCTTTCGACTCCACATTATTAAATACCATATAAAATACTATCTTTACACAGATTTTCGTTAAAATCTGAGGAAGTTGAAAATATGAGGAAAAAAAATGCAAGGCTATAGCCTTGGATTTTTCTTGATTTTTTTGAAAAAATAGATTTTCTTGAAATTTTCAGCATAGATATTTCTATGTATGCTGAATACCAATCTGTGGTCAAAATCTAAAAATTCTTACAATTACTCGAGTAATTAGCATCTAAATTTTATCATAATTAGTCCAGGTGCTAATTAACCGGTTAATATAATGAATTACAGTCTTTTGACTCCAAATACTTAAATACCATATAAAATAATATCTATACACTGATTTTCATTAAAATCTGAGGAAGTTGAAAATATGAGCAAAAAAAATGCAAGGCTATAGCCTTGGATTTTTCTTGATTTTTTTGAAAAAATAGATTTTCTTGAAATTTTCAGCATAGATACTTTTATGTATGCTGAATACCAATCTTTGGTCAAAATCTAAAAATTCGTATAATTACTCGAGTAATTAGCATCTAAATTTTATCATAATTAGTCCAGGTGCTAATTAACCGGTTAATATAAGGAATTACAGTCTTTTGACTCCAAATACTTCAATACCATGCAAAATAATATCTATACACTGATTTTCATTAAAATCTGAGAAGTTGAAAATATGAGCAAAAAAAATGCAAGCATAGCCTTGGATTTTTCTTGATTTTTTTTGAAAAAAATAGATTTTCTTAAAATTTTCAGCATAGATACTTTTATGTATGCTGAATACCAATCTGTGGTCAAAATCTAAAAATTCGTATAATTACTCGAGTAATTAGCATTAGAATTTTATCATAATTAGCCCAGGAGCTAATTAACCGGTTAATATAAGGAATTACAGCCTTTTGACTCCAAATACTTAAATACCATATAAAATAATATCTATACACTGATTTTCATTAAAATCTGAGGAAGTTGAAAATATGAGCAAAAAAAATGCAAGGCTATAGCCTTGGATTTTTCTTGATTTTTTTTGAAAAAATAGATTTTCTTGAAATTTTCAGCATAGATACTTTTATGTATGCTGAATACCAATCTGTGGTCAAAATCTAAAAATTCTTATAATTACTCGAGTAATTAGCATTTGAATTTTATCATAATTAGTCCAGGTGCTAATTAACCGGTTAATATAATGAATTACAGTCTTTTGACTCCAAATACTTAAATACCATATAAAATAATATCTATACACTGATTTTCATTAAAATCTGAGGAAGTTGAAAATATGAGGAAAAAATGCAAGGCTTGGATTTTTCTTGATTTTTTTTGAAAAAATAGATTTTCTTGAAATTTTCAGCACAGATACTTTTATGTATGCTCAATACCAATCTGTGGTCAAAATCTAAAAATTCTTATTATTACTCGAGTAATTAGCATCTAAATTTTATCATAATTAGTCCAAGTGCTAATTAACCGGTTAATGTAATGAATTACAGTCTTTTGACTCCAAATACTTAAATACCATGCAAAATAATATCTATACACTGATTTTCATTAAAATCTGAGGAAGTTGAAAATATGAGCAAAAAAAATGCAAGGCTATAGTCTTGGGTTTTTCTTGATTTTTTTGAAAAAATAGATTTTCTTTAAATTTTCAGCATAGATACTTTTATGTATGCTGAATACCAATGTTTGGTCAAAATATAAACATTCGTATAATTACTCGAGTAATTAGCATTAAAATGTTATCATAATTAGCCCAGGAGCTAATTAACCGGTTAATATAAGGAATTACAGCCTTTTGACTCCAAATCCTTCAATACCACGTAAAAAAAAAAATCTATACACTGATTTTCATCAAAATCTGAAGAAGTTGAAAGTATGAGCAAAAAAAATGCAAGGCTATAGGATTTTTCTTAATTTTTTTGAAAAAATAGATTTTCTTGAAATTTTCAGCATAGATACTTTTATGTATGCTGAATACCAATCTGTGGTTAAAATCTAAAAATTCGTGTAATTAGTCGAGTATTTAGCATTCAAATTTCATCATAATTACTCCAGGTGCTAATTAAACGGTTAATATAATGGACTGATTATGATAAAATTTAAATGCTAATTACTCGACTAATTATACGAATTTTTAAATCTTAGCCACAGATTGGTATTCAAGATACATAAAAGTATCTATGCTGAAAATTTCAAGAAAATCTATTTTTTCAAAATAAATCAGAAAAAATCCAAGGCCTTGCCTATTTTTTGGCTCATATTTTCAACTTCCTGAGATTTTTTTTTAATGAAAATCAGTGTATAGATGCTATTTTATATGGTATTTAAGTATTTGGAGTCAAAACACCGTAATTCATAATATTAATCGTTTAATTAGCACCTGGACTAATTACGACAAAATTTAAATGCTAATTACTCGAGTAATTATACGAATTTTTAGATTTTGACCACAGATTCGTATTCAGCATACATAAAAGTATCTTTGCTGAAAATTGCAAGAAAATCTATTTTTCAAAAAAATCAAGAAAATTTTTTTTGGTAATAGTTCAGGGTATTTTTTAGCTCGAAAAACTTTTTGTTTTGAAATTGAAAGAAAAGATATTCTAACACTTCTATGCTTGATATAATCAAGGAAAATGTATCATAATTCATTTAGTCACCTACACATACCTAGTAAATAAGATACAAAGGATAAGAAAATTTTTAAAAGTAAATTCATTTGAAAGCTTAATTGAATGTCCTAAAGGCGACTAAACGATATTTCAACACCTAAGTTATATTCAGCATGAAGAATACTTCTTATAATGAGCCTTCAAAAGAAATCAATTTTTCTGTCCTCTTAACGACATTTAATTAAGCTGTAAATTGAAGTCAATTTTGAAATATTTCTGCTCCATTGCATCGTATTTAATGAGTATATATCGGTAACTGAGAGCATTATGATATATTTTCCATGGTTATTTCGAGTACAGAAGTGTTTGAATATCTTATCTTTCAGTTTTGAAACAAAAAGTATTTTTGAACTAAAAAATACTCCCAAGTCTTCAGGGGTGTATCTAGGGGTAATAGCGCCTTTGGCAAGCAGTGAAACAGCGCTCCTGGCTTGATTAAAAACATACATACAGTGGATGTATATAAAAATATATACAGGGTAGTCATAAACTGTTCAAGAGTTAGGCCAAACTTAAATTTATATAAACTCTTAAAGACTTAAAAGTCAAAGATTTATTTGATCAAAATTGTAACGCAGAAGCGGTAATGCAACTCATAGTAGCAAAATATGACTACACTTGAAGAGTAGGCGAGTTTCTTTTTGATCTCACAAAACCAAACCGTTAAAAATGTCAATCGGGTCGCATATGTCAAAAAACAAACCTGTTGAGTGGCGCCCCCCTTCAAGTGGCGCCCAGGGCACTTGCCCTACCTGCCATACCCTAAATAGGCCACTACGACGGCAAAGTAAATTATATGTAAAGGATCCTGGGGGAGGCCAAGAGTGGAGGTAGGATCTCTGTACGAGGAAGGGGGACGAGAGCACGCCAAGTGATGTGAGAGCTGCCATCCACTGCTGGTGTGTGTGTGTGTGTGCGTGTGTGTTAGTGCAAGTCGCACCTTGAGAACGTCGTTAAAAACCCTTAGGAATGATGGTCTGGCCTCTGACCTGACCTCTGAAGGGTCAGATATGAGTTCAGGCCATCCTACCCACGGCTCATCAACAGGTTGAAGGTCGTTTTGGGTACTCGTAAGTCACGTTCTTTAGTTTTCCTTAAAACTCCCGTTTTCTATTAACATCAGAATTGAATTATAGAAAACTTAGAAGAACTTTATCAAGAGTAGAAAATGTCAAACGTCGTTTGAAGTCAGCGCCATCTATTGTTTGTCTGCCTCACTGCTCACCCCTCCCCCTCCCCCCTCCCTCCATACCCTTAATAGTTTACCCTCACCAGAGCACAGGATATATTTCAGAAAGCTAAACTGTTTTGGATTAGTTTACGTTGCATTTAACTTCTTTATGCCAAATGACTGAGAGCAGAGGTAAATGCAAAACATAGATGGCTCAGAGTCTAATACCATACAACTCCATCGAACTAACAGGCGCAGAATAAACAATCTATTCTTGTTCGAATTAACGATTTCTTCTCACACACACACACACACACACACACACACACACACACACGCAAGAAAAGATTATTTTTTTCCAGGATGAGTACGAATAAAAAAGGAATCTACGAATAACATACGCCCCCTGGCCTCAGTCTGCGTGGTATCTCTCATTTATCTAAATACAGAACTTGTGCCATCTGACGTAATTGCCCATCTACAGGAGATAATACATCCAGGGAATAGATTACTCTCTCTCTCTCTCTCTCTCTCTCTCTCTCTCTCTCTCTCTCTCTCTCTCTCTCTCTCTCTCTCTCC
>NC_092286.1:7079543-7087043 GCF_036320965.1 Panulirus ornatus
TGGAGAAAATGAGAGTTGATTACGAGAGGCGAGTGACTTTTAGAAAGAGCGGGGACAAGAGTCGAGTGTTTATTGGAGGGAAGATACATGTGTGTGTGTGTGTGTGTGTGTGTGTGTGTGTGTGTGTGTGTGTGTGTGTGTGTGTGTGTGTGTGTATGTGTGTGTGTGTGTGTGTGTGTGAAGCAATTTTGATGACAGGGGTCGAGTAACAGAGACGGGTGATCTGAATACAAAATTGGGTGATGGGACAGTTGAAGGTCTAATAGACGGGGGGGGAGGGTATGGGTGCGTGGGGTGTATAACCAAAGTCAATGAAAATGGTGAAGGGCTTCCTTGCAAGCTAGTGTGTTCAAAAATAAAAAATTATAAAAAAAAAAAAAACTGGTGGTCTGCTTGCTAAAAGGACTGGAGACTGGTGAGTGGGGATAGCCGGTGTAAAAAAAAAAAAAAAAAAAAAGAGGGACAAAAAGAACGAAATCACATGTATAAGCGGGGCGTTATTGGATTACGGTTATGTCCTCATTATAAATAGACTACTAAGAAGACACTTTTGGATCTAAAAGTGGTGAGGGGGGCAGGCAGGCGGTGGGAGGATGGACACACATAAAAGTTATACTACTGTAACCACATGATCGCTCTCATCCACAGAGGAAAGGTAGATTACCTTAGTAAAAGAGACTGCTGGTGCCCAACGCCCATGGTCTTGAGAGTGTCTATATACTACAGTGACCTTACAGTGGCTAGGACAACGACCCTGGGAGGAGGCGTTTGAGGTCAAGCCTCGTCAAAGGCAAGCACTCGGAGGAGGTTCACTATGGGTGGGGGTCTGGGGAAGACATATGGGGTGTCAGGGGCCGGTTGGTTCAGTAAAGGAGAACCCGTTTGTTTCAGGTCACGACAGGTGTGGAGAGGTGAGGGAGGAGGAGGACAAGTGTTGTCACGTCATGAGAGGTGAGAGTACTTTCTCTTTTCAGGTCAGGAATAAGTTTGGGTTTTATAACCAGCGTCGCCAAACACATGAGTGTGTGTGGTGAAGACAAGAAGGCTGTAACAGACAGAACAGAAAACAGGCGTAATAAAGACAAGCTTAATACTGTTATTTTTCCCTCTATATAAACTGCAACATCAAAAAAAAAACTATTACTAAAGCAGTAATAAATAACGTTGACTTCAAGGCACTCAGAGAAAAAAAAAAAAATATGGGGGAAAATATACTGGTTTGAAATTCTTGCTCTCTCTCTCTAGTCCTGACGAGTCTATGAGATTGTACCCATAGCCTTAACTACCACTGTCAGCCAATAGCCACCATCGCGAAAACCTGTTTCGCTGATGGGACACAAAAGCTGGTAATGGCTCTGCCAATATTTGCAGATCCGCGCAAACACAACGGCGCTGGAGTGGCCCCCCTGATCCAACCTTATAAAAGACTCGGAATGCAGTAAATTTTTCAGGTCTTACAAATCCGTTCAAAATAAAAACGTAAAAAAAAAAGAAAAAAAGTACTCTTGATCGTCTTTATTCGCTGGGCTTCGCTATTCAACCCGATAATTCCAAGTAAATGCCCTCCCCCAGTGAGCTGACGAGAGAATATACAGAACGACTGAGGGATTGTGACCACAGAATAAATTTTGAGAGGCAACACCTCAAGCCTAGTCACGTCTTAAGCCTAGTAAACAAATAGGCAGGCTTGATCAACAACGCTACGGGATTCATAGCCTGTGATTGGCTGCTGATAGCATGACGTATGAGTGCTGACATAATTCGTTACATCCGACTCCCGCGAGAAATAAGAACATTAGCTAAGACAGAGGAGACTACGACAGAATTACAGTACCAAGAGTCATTCAAAGTTACCGTACCTTGATGTTGCAACGTTGGCCGGTCACTTCCAGGCCGAACCCCCGCTGCCAGACGTAGCGTCGAGCGAATCGGCGTCACATCTCTGAAATCAAAAAGGCTTGGTTAATGTTTTGCACAATACATGCATCATTTTTAATTACAGGTAAGACTCATATTTCCTCCCCCTCACACTCTCCCCTCACCCGTATTGACAAGATAATAAGGTACTTGAGCATTGTGGCGTATCTTGCCATAACTATGATTCTCTCTCTCTCTCTCTCTCTCTCTCTCTCTCTCTCTCTCTCTCTCTCTCTCTCTCTCTCTCTCTCTCTCTCTCTCGTGGTTGAGGTTCGCCCATCAGTCTACCTAAGAGACTCAATTAACACACTGATACACCAGGCCATAGGTCAGCTTAAAACCCAACAGATTACCCTATTTACCATGTCATTTTTCTGAGATAATATCTAAGCCCTAATGCGCTCCAGTCCCCAATCTCATAGGTAAGAGACTGAAGACTTAAGCATTGGTTTCGAACGTTCGAATTCGTTGTCCCGTAAATTCTGAATGGGTGAAGCGACTGTCTCACGACGCAACTGAGTTCCACAGTTCTGCTTCGCGCGTGTGTGTGTGTGTGTGGGTGATTATAAGGCAACATAAAAGTAACCCTTACTTTAATTGGGTCATACATATCCCCTGCATGAATCTCCTCCCATCCCCTTCACATGATGATACTAGCAGCCATGCGCCTCATGCACGGTACCATGACTAAATACATTGATATATAAAACCCCACCATTTTCCACCCACCATCACCTACAACTCTCCTCCCTTCCCTTGCAGATGTCCACACCCGCCACGTCAGGGCAAAGTGCAAACGACAAGGAGAAACAAAACAACACAAGAGACATTTCCTCCACACACACACACACACACACACACACACACACACACACACACCCGGATATTTCTTGATGAAAGGGAAATTCACGTTGAAATGCAACGGTGGCAACAGCAACAACATTAGCTGTTTTTATTGTTGTTGCTGTTGTTATTGTTGCTTTCGAGAAGGGTGTAGCAGCAGCAATCTAGCTTATGTTATTCTGTCTACAAGGACTCTCGCGTCGTCTGGCTATGCACGTACACAGAGACACACACCCACCCACTCTCTCTCTCTCTCTCTCTCTCTCTCTCTCTCTCTCTCTCTCTCTCTCTCTCTCTCTCTCTCTCCACCACCGCAGAACCATGTGGTGAGACTCAGCCACCACGAGGAAGGAGTGAAGAGTGTGTGTGTGTGTGTGTGTGTGTGTGTGTGTGTGTGTGTGTGTGTGTGTGTGTGTGTGTGTGTGTGTGTTTTAGGGAAGCGACAAAACACGATGGACTGTGTACCCTACCACTGACGCGTAGAAAGAGGGAGGTTCAGTCACTTATACTTTAGATGGTGTCTATGTTCAGTCACTTATACATTAGATGGTGTCTAGGTTCAGTCACTTATACATTAGTTGGCGTCTAGGTTCACTCACTTATACATTAGTTGGTGTCTAGGATCAGTCACTTATACATTAGTTGGTGTCTAGGATCAGTCACTTATACATTAGTTGGCGTCTAGGTTCACTCACTTATACATTAGTTGGTGTCTAGGATCAGTCACTTATACATTAGTTGGTGTCTAGGATCAGTCACTTATACATTAGTTGGTGTCTAAGTTCTCTGGGTCTGACTTAATGGTGCTGTGAAGTAATACTAAGGATATAAAGACACTTACAAAAATCCAATAAATTTTGGTGTTATAATCTATGATTTATTGTGATTCATAACATATCATTATCTAGAGTTTATTGACCACAAGGCACAATTATCACGTATAAAAATCTAAAAGTGTCATCATATCAATCTAGGGTAATATAGGTGACTATATACACTATCATTACTATTACTGACTACTCATTACCCCATGTTCTCGTAGACCTCCAACTAAAAACCTAATTGTCTCATATATATATATATATATATATATATATATATATATATATATATATATATATATACACTACGAGACATTCTCATTCGTTTCCTCAAGTCATCGATTTCACTGACGAGATTTTGAAAGTGTGTCTCTGTGTCAGAGTTTGCTTGCTTGCGTCGCCTGGCGGCGCCCCTGATGTGTTCCACACTTGCTTCGTCAGCGACTCCCAAGCAGCCTTTTAATACCAGTCTTTTCTTATACGGCTACGCTGGCCACATGACTGATGGACTTAGTTGACACGAGTTCAGAGATAGATAGATAGATAGATAGATAGATAGAGAGAGAGAGAGAGAGAGAGAGAGAGAGAGAGAGAGAGAGAGAGAGAAGGAGAGCAGGACCTCACACCAGCAGCTGCAGCAACCCCAAGCTATGAGCAGCTGTTCAAGTGGGGCAGCTGCAGCGCTCACTCGGACCAGCTGTGACGCACAGGAGAGAGAGAGAGAGAGAGAGAGAGAGAGAGAGAGAGAGAGAGAGAGAGAGAGA
Organism: Panulirus ornatus; assembly: GCF_036320965.1. Classification (NCBI taxonomy): domain Eukaryota; kingdom Metazoa; phylum Arthropoda; class Malacostraca; order Decapoda; family Palinuridae; genus Panulirus; species Panulirus ornatus. The sequence goes on from NC_092286.1 coordinate 7,083,889, forward strand.
GTATTCTACCACTGGAGTATTCGCTCTTATCCAATCTATACATATCTTTCCTCGCATATGTAGCCGTGTGACTATGAGTTTTTGAGGCCATATATATATATATATATATATATATATATATATATATATATATATATATATATATATATATATATAAATTACCATAAGTCGCCACGGGCTCTGGGTTCGAATTCTGGGCGCGATATTTGGTCTACACCCAACCCAAGTGTTCATCCTCCCCCCTGGCTTATGCTAGGATATGTGTATGTGTGTGTGTGTGTGTGTGTGTGTAGGAGTGAAAGACATGGTACATATGCACAAGGTTAAGAGACGGGGCAAGACGAGTGTGAAACTCCCTCACCCCTTAGAACACACACACACACACACACACACACACACACGGTATGAAACTACCTCGCGTACATCTGAATACAATGTTTCTGTGTCTCATATATGAACTACAATGGTAAAAGAGATAACGCTAATTACGCCGTGGACAATACATCCATTGCCACCGATAACGTTCATTGGGGAACAGTTAGCTAATCACGCTAATGCGCTAATGAGCTTGAAATATGCTTACTGAAATATGCTGATAACCAGTTAGGCTTTTGCATGGATTTATGTTGTTGATTACAGCTGATTATAAAGCTGATTATCCTGATTATGGAAATTATGTTAATGATAATTTTGACATCATATATATATATATATATATATATATATATATATATATATATTATATATAAAACTACACATTGCAGTCCATCCAATCTTCCAATTTTCTATTTCATTAAGATTTATATATATATATATATATATATATATATATATATATATATATATATATATATATATGTGTGTGTGTGTGGGTTGTGTGTGTGTGGTGTGTGTGTTTGTTTGTGTGTGTGTGTGTGTGTGTATGTGTGTGTATGGGTGTTTGTGTGTGTTTGTGTTTGTGTGGTTGTGTGTTTGTGTGTGTGTGTGTGTGTGTGTGTGTGTGTGTGTGTGTGTATGTGTGTGTGTGTGTGTGTGTGTGTTTTACTCTTTTTCCCCCAGGTTTTATCAGCTTATTTTCAATCCTCTACTATCATTTTTATTCCTACCATTCCGGCAGCATACTGATACGTGAACACGATCCACATTACCATTTCCAGGAACCGCAGGAAAGGTAAGCCATCCTAGATATGAAAATGTCCAGGAAACGTGTCCAGAATTTCTGAAGATTCCAATAACTTTTGAGGTTTGGTAATACTGAATGGAGGGCGCTGGAGGTGTGGCTCCTTCTACGAGCGAAGGGTGGCAAATAAGAGCATTTCTTTTTAATGAAATGTGTGAGGAAGAAAGTGAAATACACACTCACACACAGGCACACACACATACACACACACACACACACACACACACACACACACACACACACACACACACACACAAAGGCAAAACAAGCTTCGTTTATACACATACACTCTCCAGCTGTCATCTACAATGTATCGAAAGTACAGCCCTCTACTCAAAGCCAAGCCTCAGAGACCTTTTCCGTGGTTTCCCTTGACCACTTTGTAAGCCCTGGTTTAGCAAATTGGCAGTACAGCGCGCCCCACGATAAAATATCAGTTCGATCTATCCCACACTCATCTCCCGCGCTCACTTAAAATGTTGTTTGATCTATTTGTGGACTGGGTGGTGGAGGTTTGTACACGCAAAGGGGCTTGGCGCGAGAGGTGGGTCCATTAGAGGCGTGTCTTGTGTGGAGATGGGAGGTAAATCATATGCTATTTGCAGATGACGCGGCTCTGGTAGCAGACTTCGGAGATAAAATTCTAAAAACTCCTGACAGTGTATGGGAGAGTGGGAGAGAATGTTGAGAGTAAACGTGAACAAGAGTAGGCTCATGAAGTGGTGCAGCGGGATGAAACAGGAAGGTTTGGGCGTCATCTTCAAGGGAAGTGCTTTAAGCACCAGGGAAAGTATGGGACCATGGGAGCTGATGTGAGTCAGAGAGAGAGAGAGAGAGAGAGAGAGAGAGAGAGAGAGAGAGAGGAGAGGTCATGGAGACACTAATGGCTATGTGGAGGGAGGGGGTGTCAGTATCCGGCAGGGCAAACACAAAGTATGTCTGAACGTGCAGCAGTTCCGACAGTGTTGTAAGCAAGTAAGTATTGGGCTCTGAGCGCTAAAGTGTAGCAGTTCCGACAGTGTTGTAAGCAAGTAAGTATTGGGCTCTGAGCGCTAAAGTGTAGCAGTTCCGACAGTGTTGCAAGCAAGTATGTATTTTGGGCTCTGAGCACCAAAGGGGACGAAGAGGAAGAACCTGTTGGAAATGTAGTATATGTGGGGCGACGTGCTGTTAGTGGGGTGAATCAAGACGTGTTAAAAGGGGCAGGAGAAACAGTGGGACAGCATGTGAGTCATGGCTCTGGATGGTAGCCACTGGTTTCATATATATATATATATATATATATATATATATATATCTTTTTCTTTCATACTATTCGCCATTTCTCGCATTAGCGAGGTAGCATTAAGAACAGAGGATTGGGCCTTTGAGGGAATATCCTCACCTGGCCCCCTTCTCTGTTCCTTCTCTTGAAAAATATAGAAAAAAAAAAATATATATATATATATATATATATATATATATATATATATATATATATATATATATACACGACTTTCAACCAACAATACTACCGGATTCTGCCTATTTGCTGAGTGATAATACTACGCAAAGTTCCCGATAAATTTGCCGCGCTGCTGCTGACGGCAGTCGCTTATATTAATACTAAACCAGCCTCGGTCCCTGTGACTGAACAACAAAGACGTATATATAAATATTTTCGCCACGACACAGGGTACCGACCAGTCCCCTGTGAGCCGGCAATAACTTCAAAAACCACAGATTTTGCCCCAGAGGTACACGGAGGGAAAGGGACGTGATTCCACGGTGTGTTGGCGAGGCGTACATACACGTCCTGTCTTCTTCCTCCTCCTCCCACACACACACACACACACACCTCCTCCCCATTATTCAGGAGGATCTCCGTCCCGCCAATCTCTACTTAAGGAACATGATTGTTGCCTGGTTCTCCTCTCTTCCTCCTCCTCCTCCTCTCTCCTCCATTATTCAGGAGGATTACCCTCTTTTTTCCTCC
>NC_092286.1:7089543-7092043 GCF_036320965.1 Panulirus ornatus
GAGAGAGGCGGGAAAATCTCTCGTGGGACCAAGAGAGGCTCTGAGCCGGGAAAGTGGGATGGAAAAGAAGGAGGCTAAGGACCTGGAAACTCAGGAACTTAGAAGTGGAAGGGGCGGATAAGGGAGGTGGGTGGGTCTTTCGGTAACTGGAAATTCCTGGAAAGCAGATGATGGGAGATGGGGAATGGAAACTCCTGGAACTCGTAGGGAAGATGGGGGACATATGGGACCTGAAGGCTTTCGGTCGGGATCTAAAGGATAAGCCTTTGGGACCCGAGCATGAATAGAACCCAAGTGGGAGGGATACAGAAGAACACCCGTAATGACTGGAAACGCTGAAAACCCAGAGTGGGAGCGGGAAGGCCTGTTGAAACTGGAAACCTCCCGAACCTCGAAGAGTGATGAGGGATATCAGGGAACTGGAACCCTCAAGACCCTAAAAGCCAGGAGGAATCTGTGAGATCTGAAACCACCAAGTTCTTTAGGGCTGTGAGGCATCTATGAGTTCAGGAACTCTCAATTCCCTAAGGGCCATAAGGCATCAATGGGACCTGGAACCCGTCAAGACCCTAAGAGCCAAAAGGGATCTGCGAGACCTGGAACCTCCAAGCTCCTGGAGACTACGAGGCATCTATTGAGGCCTGGAACTCTCAATTCCCTAAGGGCCATAAGGCATCAATGGGACCTGGAACCCGTCAAGACACTAATGGCTATGAGGCATCTATGAGAGCTGGAAACCTCAAGGCTCTATGGAACATGAGGCATCTGTGAGACCTGGAAACCTCAAGGCTCTATGGAATATGAGGCATCTGTGAGACCTGGAAACCTCAAGGCTCTATGGAATATGAGGCATCTGTGAGACCTGGAAACCTCAAGGCTCTATGGAATATGATGCATCTGTGAGCGCTGGAAAACCCCAGAGAGCATAGATCGAGTCACTAAAGCAGGATCGTTTAAAAGAGACAATAGAAAGATACCTCGTCTGGCAGACTCTGTCAAAGCCGCCATCTACCCCCTATCTCTGGAACACACAAATTCCATTCCCAGTAGAGAGAGAGAGAGAGAGAGAGAGAGAGAGAGAGAGAGAGAGAGAGAGAGAGAGAGAGAGAGAGAGAGAGAGAGAGAGAGAGAGAGAGAGGAGCCGTAATCAAATTTGTAGGTCGGGGGGGTATGTATGATGAGTCCTCATGCGGAGATTAAAAAACTATCTCTCATAATTACGTTTGTGTATGCAAATCATACATCAAATTTAGGGTCACAAACTTTTGAGAGAATTTATTTTTTTTTCCCCAGTGATATATATGTGTGTGTGTATGTTGTGATGGAATGTGGGGGGTTTCGGGATGAATTTTTAATTAATTGATCTAACTACTTCATCGAGGGGTAAACAGTTGTAGGTGATTCAGTTTGATGTATTACGTAGTTGTTTTGGGAGTTTACTGCACTGGTTTACATTTCCTAATTAAGCCTGGCGTTTGAGGTAAGCTATTTTTTCCTATCATTTCATTAATAACTACAACGGGGCATTACTGCTACAACTACTGTTACTTACGACGTAACCACTATCGTTAATCACTAATACGACTGAACTACCTCAACCCCCAACACCACCACCACCTACTACTACCACGACTACTACTATTACTACTGCTGCTACTACTACCAATACTACGACAATTAACGTTATCAAGGCACTACCACAACCACTACCACTACTATCACTACTACTACTAATACTACTACCAATACTACAACAATTAACGTCATCAAGGCACTACCACAACCACTACCACGACTACTATCATTACTACTGCTACTACTACTAGCAATACTACGATAACTAACGTTATCAAGGCACTACCACAACCACTACCACTACTATCACTACTACTACTAATACTACTACCACTTTTTTTTAATACGTTACCCGTATATAAATACCATTGTACTACCACAACTGCTGCTACCACCACTACTACTACTACTATTAATACTGCTGCTACTACTACTAATACTACGATAACTAACGTTATCAAGGCACTACCACAACCACTACCACTACTATCACTACTACTACTAATACTGCTACCACTTTTTTTTAATACGTTACCCGTATATCAATACCATTGTACTACCACAACTGCTGCTACCACCACTACTACTACTACTATTAATACTGCTGCTACTACTACTAATACTACGATAACTAACGTTATCAAGGCACTACCACAACCACTACCACTACTATCACTACTACTACTACTACTACTACTACAACCACTTTTTTTAATACGTTACCCTTATATCAATACCATTGTACTACCACAACTGCTGCTACCACTAGTACTACTACTACTACTATTACTACTATACTACTACTGCTACCTTCACTATCAACGTTAACCTCATTACTAATACTGCTCTACTTCCACCACCCAGTAACCTCCTTCCCCAACCCCGTATTATGACTAGCCTCACACACCCGCGTTGTTATCATCAG
>NC_092286.1:7097043-7122043 GCF_036320965.1 Panulirus ornatus
CGATCGGCGTCAGTGAGGCGACATTAGACGAGATTGACATGGTCGGAAGGCACGTGAGGAATGCATTAGCAGAAGAGCCCTATGGACCTGTGAGCCTGGAGGTGGGGCCGGGGAAAAGAGAGAGAGAGAGAGAGAGAGAGAGAGAGAGAGAGAGAGAGAGAGAGAGAGAGAGAGAGAGAGAGAGAGAGAGAGAGAGAGAGAGAGACTGAGGGCAAAACGCTCTGCAAATTGAATTAAGTTCATTATGCAGGTTTTATGAAGTGAAGTTGGTTAGCCTGTGTTCATTTATGGATGTAAGGATGGAAATGATAAAAAAAAAAATATTTAATACAAGCTTTGATGTTGGAGTCGCATTCACATACACACAAATTAGGACACAAAACCATTTTTTTCCCTCACTTCTTTTTTTTATTTTCCCCCCCCACCCTTCTTTTTGGGGCTTCGGTCTGGTTAACTCTGTTGATGAATTATGGAATTGTATTAATTGTTCTGCTTTGAAAGCCGCACGACACAAAAAAAAAAAGGGGGGGAGGGTGGGAAAAAGGGAGGGTGGGAAGGAGTGGGAAGAGGGAGGGAAGTTTGGCTATGTCCCATGTTGCGGGTTAGGATACATGTTGATACAGCAGTGATACCAGCCTATGATGTCTTTCTCTACTACAGAGATACGAAAGTGCGGTGGAAACAGAGCGGAAATTTTCGCATTCATTATTTCACAGATGAATGATCGACTGAAGGATAAATTCTATATTTTCACAAGGCAGATCTGAAGTATGTTTAAAATGATTCTATCTTCTTTATATCGATTCAAAAATGGAATTCTAATATGACAAAGTTCAGTGCCCGGATGGCTGTGTGTAGATGCCTGGTCAGCAATTACCTACTTTGTACTGTGCTGGAAGGGAATTTTCACACTCACGGGGCCCTAACCTTTGAAACATTCTCTATCACACACCTTCTTAAATCTGTGTACAACTGTCTGCATTATCTCTGTCCTCACACTCATCTCATTCCATTCGTCCACCACTCTAGTACGACAAAACCATTTCTTTACGAACAGCTTAACAACTTGCTTAATAACTTGTTATGTTCTCTAGTTGTTATAGCCTTACATCTCTCGAGAACTTGTTCACTGTGCCACGTCACCAATCTCTTTTGTAAACTCAAAAGATCATGATCGGGGTCACTCCTTACTCTTCTCTCTTCCAAAGTGGGAAAAATTCAAAGCCTCTAGTCTTTTCACAGTAACTCATAGTACCGTCTTTCTCGCCCTCCTCTGGACCTCCTCTATTAGCTCTTTGTGCTTCCTTGAGGTGTACTGACCAAAGCCGAGAAACACACTCTGGTTTTCGACCTCATACGTCGGTATGAAAAGCTTCATGGATATTTCCTGACCCTATATGCTTGCAAGCTAGAACCCTGTGAGTCGCCTTAATCAAGTCTTCTCATCTAGAAACTCTAGCGAAGTGATATAGGATCGTATACCTCTTCGCTTCTCAATTCTCTATGATCTGACTGTCTGTCAGTCTGTTTGTCTGTCTGTCTGTCTGCATGTCAGTGTGTTTGTCTGTCTGTCTGTCTATCCGTCTATCTGTCTGTCTCTCTGTCTGCGAGCTAGCCCTCCCTTATGGGAAAAAATTTCGTCAGAGGGACTTGTATTTCGTCAGTAGGAACTCTCTCTCTCTCTCTCTCTCTCTCTCTCTCTCTCTCTCTCTCTCTCTCTCTCTCTCTCTCTCCCCAAGCTCCTCCCAACCTCCTCCCCCACCCTCATCACCCCCCAGTCTCTCCTCCAACAGCTCAATCAGACTCCCATTTGCCACTTCGACCTCCCCCCACCGACAAAATAAAACATGGCACTGCTCTCCCTGACGTCGGCAAAATAAAACATGGCACTGCTTTCCCTGACGTCGGCAAAATAAGACATGGCACTCCACTCCCAGGGTGCACATGGCTCTCTCCACCTAACTACGTAACAACCTATCTACCCCCATCCACCCACTGAGTATGGTGATGGATGAACTCACGTAACCACCTGTCTACCATCACCCACTGAGTATGAATGATTATTGAGCTGATGCTGTGTCATTTGAGGTTATCTCTCACTCATGGATGCTGGAGCCACCATGGGCTGTGCAGATACTGGAGAGATTAAGTGGTGCTTGAGATAAGCGCTGGTAGAGACGTGGATAGAGTGAGAGACTGTGAGGGAGAGATAGTGGTAGACAGAGGGAAACAATAATTGAGAGATTAGAGGGAAGAGACACTCAGAGATTAAGCGAGTAATATATCAGTCAGACACAACCCAGCGATGCAGTCAGAGAGAGATATAAACAGGGAAGAGAGAGAGAGAGAGAGAGAGAGAGAGAGAGAGAGAGAGAGAGAGAGAGAGAGAGAGAGAGAGAGAGAGAGACTACTAGGGTAGTAGTTGTTGACGATGGCGTTAAGGGAGGGTGTTAGGAAACTGGGTGTGGAAGGGGGGTTAGGGGGAACTGGGATTGATTGGATGGGGGAACTGGTAAAGGAAGAGCGAGGACTGGGTACTAAGGACACTGTGGGAGGGGATGGGGGGAACGAATCTTTCTGCCAAGGTAGGAAAACGTAGAGAGGAACATGGCGTATATGAATAAAATATAAATGCGCCAGGCAGGGTGGGAGGTTGATTCGAGATTGGTCAGATAGATGGGCGGGAGTCAAGGCTTGCTTATGTATTAACATTTCTTCAATTCAAAACTAAGGTATCTTGAACATACGTGTGTGTGTGTGTGTGTGTGTGTGTAACTACCTATTTGTACTGTAATGGGAATGAGTTTTGATGTACTCGTGGGGGGGGGGCCTCCCCATCTTTTGAACTTTCTCTATCATCACGCAACTTTTTCAACCAATATACATTCCATTCGTCCACTACACATGTATTATAAAAGTGCTTCCTCGCATCTTGTTCAAACACATTTCTTCCTTGACTTCATGCTATGGCCTTCGGATGTCATACCTCTGCATCCCTCGAAAAAAACCAATTACCGTTACCATCATCAAACAGGTTTAAAATCTCGAAGGTTGTGATCAAGTAATCCCTTACTTTTCTTCCTATGATGGGCAAACGTACGACCTCGAACCTTTCCCTGCGACTCAGCTCTATCAACTCCGGGACTACCTCCCTTGCCCTCTTTTGGACCTTTTCTATTAGTTCTTTGTGCTACTTCAAGCGCGATGACCAAACCTGGGAAGAATATTCTACTTTAGGCCTTAACGTACGACGTGAATAGCTTACTGAATATTCCATTACCCAAATATCTGAACGCTGTCGTAATATATGCCAACAGACTCTGTTTGTCTTCTTCATTATTTTTCTAGTGTGTTCCACAGGAGATAGGGTAAGGGACGATGGACACACTCAGGTCTGTCTTACAAATGGACTCCCAGGCCTTATTTCCAGCTATGTGATATTCACATCTCGGTCATCGTCCACCGTGACCCATCCCCATTACTTTGCATAACTTGGGACGAATTCCATTAAGGACGTATCAGTTCAACCTCGGGGGTTTGTCTGGGTCCCCTTGTAAGTGGATGCAATCTCCTACTCTTTGTCACTTCCTTCATAACCTCCTACGCTTTTCCCTTGTGACCTCAGCATCACCATGCTTATGAATGAGTCTAATCCTTATGGCGAGTTACTAATACACGTCAGGATACAACAGCCCTACAATTGACCACTACGGCACGCCGCTGATGGCGTCAAACCATTTTGAGATGGTTCCCCTAACCTGTGTCCTTAGGATCTTTCATCCATCGAGGGAGGTTTACCCCTTATTCCTGCCTGAAGATTCAGCTTCTTAACCAGCCTCCTAAGTGGCACGGCGGGGCGTCACATGCCTTCTGCCACTTCAGGTTACAGACAGTCCACCCAGCCTTATCTTAGTCTAAAATGGGTCTCTCGAGGGAATCCGATGGGTTCCTCACGCATGGTCTCCTTTCCTGAAAACCAATAATGTCTCTCACTTACGTAGTTTCTCCACAGCAGGAGGCCATTCACTGGCTTCCTGGTCATCTTCTTTTCCGGTACATGACAGACCCCACTCATCAGAAAGACCAGCTTTCTCTCGGTCTCCTTTCTTACAGGCAGGTAATAGAGTCTGATCTCTTCCCACTGCCTCTGGTATTATAATCTTTCTCCAGCGATAGAGTGAACAGATTTCGAAGTCGTCTGTCAGGTGGATCAGCAACTATATGGAGAAATTTTCCTCAGTATCATGAAGTCTTCATGGGTCAAGACCCTCCAGTATTCTGTTCATGTCTTCTCCACATATTTCGTTTCCTTCTAATACCTCTTCCTTCTTCCATTTCACAAGTGGTGGGGTTATAGCGTCTTCCACCGTGAAAAAAAAACAACTTTCGTATCTGTCAATCAGTTCCTCAGACATCCATAAAACATCCTGTTATTCCCCCTTCCGTCTGTTTTCCCCTCACCTGAATGACTGCTCTTGAACCGACAATTCGCTCCGGAGGATCTTATGGAAAAGTTTTGGATCCACTTCTGCCTTGTCCACAGTATTCTCTTCGAAGTTTCCTCTGTTCCCCCTTCCTTGCCCTACACTTCTCGTTTCCTTGCTATCGTGTGTATTATACATACTGGTCGGCTGTCTCACCGCCTGTATCTTCGTGACAACACATGGCATACCTCCGTCGACTTGTGTGAAGTCTTTGGTGGACCATTCCTCCCTCTCTCTCTCAACCTTCCTTCTGTATTTGAGGTAACTCAAAACTTCCTTCACTGTAAATTTGACAGCTAGTTAGCCACACCCACACACCCACACATCAATATTTTCTATCTACAATTATGGGTTTGTTTGACTGCTTGGCTCGAATTTCTGCCACTCCGTCTTCCAGTACACACACAGAGGGACGACTTGGGGAAGGCTGATTCTTGGTCACCTACATACACCTTTGCATCTTAACATCATTCTCCCCATATACCCTGTGATTCTATATCTCCTTCTATCTCTCCTTCCTTCTCTCTCCTCCCACCTCGTCATTTACCCACTCGGCCACAACATCTTTGTCGTATTTTCAAACATTTGTTTCCGTATGTTTGCGCCATCATAAAGACGTCATCTTTATTTCTTGAAATGGTCGCCATCTTTTATTTTACAATCTCATTTCACGTCCTCATTTCTCATTCTGTCTATTCTCTCTATTGACAGAGACAAAAAAAAAAAAATGATCTTCAGCTCTTATTCTCCCTTTTATTCTCTTATTTTATCCCTGTGTCTCATTCCTTTATTCCTGGCTCTCTGCCTCCAATCCCCAGTCACATTTTCCAGCTATTACCTCCTTCTCTCTCTCTCTCTCTCTTTTTTTTTTTATCTTTTCCTCTCCATTTAGCTTCACTCAAATCTCTCACTTTCAGATCTCCCTCTTTCAAGACCTTTTAGATTCCACCCCACTTTTGTGAATCATTTATAAAAGCTCTTTTCATATTCATGGAGACCCCCAACTTAATTTCGAAAACGTACTTTTGAAGGGAGGTATTCTAAGAGAACCATGACAAAGAAATGGCCACGGGGTTACTCGCTTTTACATCAAAGATCTACAGTGTCAAAGGGTATGAATGAAAGTTGAATATAATTCTGATCCCTCATGCTCAATAACTCCCTTCTGTGACCCAACGAGGTCAAACCCATTTTTTCACTGACCACCCCCCTCACCCCCAGATCCCTTCATTAGTGTCAGTAGGGAGGAGATCATGGGTCATACACACATGACCCTGACTCACTCGACCATCATTCCTCATGGAAAGACCTCACATTTTCACTGGTAACCATCATATTGATAAGTCAGTTCCAGCCACATCTTATCTCACACTGAATTTCACATGGCGTGTTACCGTAACCCAACGATACAGGCTGTCACTGTTACGGAAACTTGTTCTAAGTCAAGGTATCAAATCAATCAATCCGGGTATCGAAATGGTTGCCAGTCCATAAAACAACTCGAGCTCAGTACCGAAATCATTGAAGCCCTCTATGACAACTCACGAAACTGATTACTGGTGTGTGTGTGTGTGTGTGTGTGTGTGTGGGGGGGGCAGGGATGGCCAAAATGGGGGGGCCACAGTTGGCCAATGGGGGTGGGGGAGCCACAGTTGGCCAATGGGTGTCGGAGCTGACCCAACTGAAGTTGAGGCTGGTCACCTGGGGCCATGACTGGCCAATTGGGGGGTGGGGGTGCAAGCAGGATCCAAGTGATGCTTCACACACACACACACACACACACACACACACACACACACACACACACACATACACACCCTAAAAGGTTCCCTGAGACGAACACAGTCGATCTTGCCTACAGTGTGAGCGATCTAATCTGAGAACAGACCTGGTCAAAGTATCTGACCCCGAACGATGCCCCTGAACTGCAGCCGATACATTCTGGAGAGGACTGAGCGCGGGTCTCCTGCTTTAAGATGGAAGATTAACTTAAAGACAAGTAAGTTATTATTAACTCTTAGCAGGAGAGAGGAACGCGCTCCTCTGTGACTTTGAATATATATATATATATATATATATATATATATATATATATATATATATATATATATATATATATATATATATATATATATATATATATATATATATATATCTTTCTTTCTTTCAAACTATTCGCCATTTCCCGCATTAGCGAGGTAGCGTTAAGAACAGAGGACTGGGCCTTTGAGGGAATACCCTCACCTGGCCCAATTCTCTGTTCCTTCTTTTGGAAAAAGAGAGAGAGAGAGAGAGAGAGAGAGAGAGAGAGAGAGAGAGAGAGAGAGAGAGAGAGAGAGAGAGAGAGAGATAGAGAGAGAGAGAGAGAGAGAGAGAGAGATAGAGAGAGAGAGAGAGAGATGAAGCATGGAATGGGAGGGACAGAACAAACATGAGTGCACTGGCATAGCCTGACCAATCAGGTGGACATGGATTACTTCCTTGCCGTAGTCCAGCGTCCGACAACTGACCCTATGGTAATCGCCCCCTCTCGGTAAGTCTACGCGACAGACGATGAAGACGTAACTTCTCGTTTTCTACCTGTCGTTAAGATGGTATAGGATTCGTCTCTAATCCTTTGGCCACGACGGTGTGCGACCCCCTCGAGTACGAAGGCACGATGTGCGCGATGACGTGGCCTCTGACCTCATTCCTACGAGGAAGGTCAAAAGACGAGGTCATCATAACCCCTAGAGTGTCACCTGACTTTGATCAAAGGTCGGACTGTCGTGTTCCAAGGGTCGTCTCGTCGTGTTCAAGGGTTCGTGTGTCGTGTTCAAGGGTCGTCTCGTCGTGTTCAAAGGTTCGTGTGTCGTGTTCAAGGGTTCGTGTGCTGTGTTCAAGGGTCGTCTCGTCGAGTTCAAGGGTTCGTGTGTCGTGTTCAAGGGTCGTCTCGTTGTGTTCAAGGGTTCGTGTGTCGTGTTCAAGGGTCGTCTCGTCGAGTTCAAGGGTTCGTGTGTCGTGTTCAAGGGTCTTCTCGTCGTGTTCAAGGATTCGTGTGTCGTATTCAAGGGTTCGTGTGTCGTGTGCAAGGGTCGTCTCGTCGTGTTCAAGGGGTTCGTGTGTCGTGCCCGAGGTTCTTATCGTCGTGTTCAAGGGGTGAGGCTCCATTTCCAGGCCGGAGACACTGGCCAAATCGTCTCCTAAACATACCGTCCTCCGCTCACTGGCGGGTCAGGAAGGGTCATATATAACGTCCTTGGTTGTTGTATTGTATTGCTCACACTGTTGACCTTATCTGGGATATGAGGGAAGCTTCCCTGTGTGTGTGTGTGTGTGTGTGTGTGTGTGTGTGTGTGTGTGTGTGTGTGTGTGTGTGTGTGTGTCTTGAATATATATATATATATATATATATATATATATATATATATATATATATATATATATATATATATATATATATATTGGAAGAGGTCACAATGGTGCGGGTGATCAACTCAATTCCTTTCTCATCCACAGGGAAATGAAACGCGATAAGTTCCCAAGTGCACGTTCGTGTGATGATCACATCATCAGGGGGAGACACAAGAAAGAAACATAACAGTCCGTTGATATACATCTTCCCTGATGATGTGATCATTGTACGAAAGTGCACTTGGCAACTTATCGTGTTTCATTTCCCTGTGGATAAGATAGGTTTATATATATATATATATATATATATATATATATATATATATATATATATATATATATATATATATATATATATAAAGAGTGTGTGTGTATGTTATGTGAGCAGATATGTGTTTTCTCAAAGACTTTTTATCTAACAGAACACTGGACTGTATTCAAAGCTGTTCTTTACTGAAGAAAAATACCCATTTCTTTTATGAGTCTTGGCACTATGGTTGATCACTACAGGGAAAGGGGCCGTTCACGTATCCATCACCGCCGTTCACCACGAGGGGAAAGAGACGTTCACGAACTCCTCCTCATGGCAGATAAACACAGGGAGGTGGAGCCATTCTTCCACACACACACTCTTACCTTATCTTTGATCTCGAGCTTATCGTCCCCTTCTGGCCCATTACCTAAATATTTATAGTTCAGATAATCTGACTACGTGTCCCCACTGCCATGGGGAGGGGTTTGTGGCAGCCTCATGGACGGGAGAAAATGAAGTGAGGGGAATATCTTTTTTTTAAGACCCATACACTTGGGGAGCTGGACAAAGACCTGACTTTATGGTAACATATCAAACAACGATTCAATTACCAGGTTCGAACCCGTGTATTCATCCTTATTACCAGAGTTCGAAACCACGTAGTCCTCCTTCCTACCAGGGTCGAACTCATGTACTCCACCTTATAGCCTGGTTCGAACCCATGAGCTCGTCTACCGATCTGGCCACCGTCGAACGTATTATCCTCGAGCTGGTCTTTCATTTCTTTCTTTCGCATCTTTTTCCTCTACTTTCTTCCCACCGTTCCTTCACTCCCCATGTCCACCCCCAGCTCTGCACTTCACCCTCATACCCTCCACAAACAACACCACTCCCTAACCCACCCCTCCATCAACCCTATCTTCTTTAAGTCTTATCTTCTGTGAGATCTTACCTCTGGGAGTCGCATCTGTTGGAGGGAGGGAGGGAAGGGGCCCCCCACCCCTTCCTTTTCGAGATGTATCACGTGTGAGATTCCATCTCCTTCTGTTAGACACACACACACACACACACACACACACACACACACACACACACACACACACACACACACACACACCCTATCCATCCTCTTCGTGAACCTCAACTTCCTGAAGGGCTCTGCCTCCGTTTACCTCAACTTGATGGTTTTGGGTCTTTCCTCTCCCTCCCTCCCTCCTTTACTCTATCTCACCCTCACTATCTCTCCCTCCCTCCTAAGGAAGGGTGGGGGGGTCGCCCCCCCCTGCCCCATCCCCCTACTCTAACTACCCTCAGCAGTTGGGTAATAAGATCCAGCTGATCCCTCGCTAATTACCGTAGAATTGTCCCAGGGTGCTTTGGGACTGGGGAATTATCCTTTGGCGGAGATCAGAGCAGACTTGAGGGTGTGTGAGAGAGAGAGAGAGAGAGAGAGAGAGAGAGAGAGAGAGAGAGAGAGAGAGAGAGAGAGAGAGAGAGAGAGAGAGAGTTTCACATAATCAACCAATTACATATTTAAACACATAATTCATGCAACACACATGTTCAGTATAACAGAAAATTATGTCGACTGTCTGAATTACCTCTTTTTTTAAAGCTAATGCAATAAAGTAATTCAGTAACTGTAAAGATTTCGTTTATAACATTCTCTCGTTACTTGAATTGGAGTTAATTGCATGACGTAATAATTCCACCCCACCTTTTTTTTTTTTTTGCTGTTTTACTAAATGTTTTATTCATCATTTACTGTGAAACGTCAATCAGTGATCATAATTATCTTTATCAAAGTGATCATAATTATCATTATCAAAGTATTGACAATAATGTGTGTGACAGGACTCAAATGCGTGACTCCCTTTTCATGCACTCAATCATGCACAAACAAAACACTAAACAGAGCACATTAACTCGCCATACAGTTTACATAGGGCCACTAACCAGAGTACATAATCCACCAAAAATTCTACCCAGCAAGTACAATAAATCCACCCAGCCAGAGTACAAATATCCACTGACCAGAGTACATAAATCCACCCAGCCAGAGTACATATATCCACTGACCAGAGTCCATAAATCCACCCAGCCAGAGTACATATATCCACTGACCAGAGTACATAAATCCACCCAGCCAGAGTACATATATCCACTGACCAGAGTACATAAATCCAATGGCCAGAGTACATATATCCACTCACCAGAGTACATAAATCAACCCAGCCAGAGTACATATATCCACTGACCAGAGCACATAAATCCACCCAGCCAGAGTACAAATATCCACTCACCAGAGTCCATAAATCCACCCAGCCAGAGTACATATATCCACTGACCAGAGTCCATAAATCCACCCAGCCAGAGTACATATATCCACTGACCAGAGTACATAAATCCACCCAGCCAGAGTACATATATCCACTGACCAGAGTACATAAATCCAATGGCCAGAGTACATATATCCACTCACCAGAGTACATAAATCAACCCAGCCAGAGTACATATATCCACTGACCAGAGCACATAAATCCACCCAGCCAGAGTACAAATATCCACTCACCAGAGTCCATAAATCCACCCAGCCAGAGTACATATATCCACAGATTAGAGTACATAAATCCAATGGCCAGAGTACATATATCCACTGACCAGAGTACATAAATCCAATGGCCAGAGTATATAAAACTATCAACCAGAGTACATACACCGACCAACCAAGTACAATAAAACCCCACCAACGAAGTGTACAACACCCCATCCACCACCTAGAGGGCATAATTTACCCCTTTCCCCTTACCCTTTCCCCTTACCCTTTTCCCTTTGGCAGACACTATCGCTAACTCACCCTTTACCCATCTTGTTTGCATGCACTGACGCTGAGCCCCATCTCGCGCCTCGTTATCTGGCTGGGTCGGTTGTTCGTTCGGCACGCGGGTTCGAAACCCGTGAATAGCAACCACGACGGTTATTGTGGAGGAGGCCACGTCGATGCCAGGCCTTAGCGAGGTGAAGGCACTCTTAAAAGAGAGTTGAGGGTTGAGTGATCTGAGGGTACAAAAGAGAGTCTCCTTCTCTCTCTCTCTCTCTCTCTCTCTCTCTCTCTCTCTCTCTCTCTCTCTCTCTCTCTCTCTCTCTCTCTCTCTCTTTCCCACTCACGGCTGGGTCAATATATACCTTACTGAGCGGAGGAGCTTTGGATATATCATAACTTTGCGCGTGATCAAGATATTCCTATGAGTCCGCGGGGAAAATGAAACACGAAAAGTGATGCGATTGGACAATCACATGTTAACCAAATGGCGTCCTAGCTTCGTCTCTTCGATGTATATCAACTGACTGTGATATTTCTCTCCTGTGTCTACCCTGATGATGTGATTATTACACGAAAGTGCACTTGGGAACTTTTCGTGTTTCATTTTCCCCGTGTGGACTCATAGGAATATATATATATATATATATATATATATATATATATATATATATATATATATATATATATATATATATATATATATATATATATATCACCTTCAGGACATGGAATGCCTCAAGACAAGAGGCTGAGAGGATATCTTATTGCCCCGCATGATAACAAGATGGACGATAGCCAGGTGGACGATAGCCAGGTGGACGATAGCCAGGTGGATAGGTGTACGATAGCCAGGTGGAAGATAACAA
This sequence comes from Panulirus ornatus, assembly GCF_036320965.1. NCBI lineage: Eukaryota > Metazoa > Arthropoda > Malacostraca > Decapoda > Palinuridae > Panulirus > Panulirus ornatus. Next base: position 7,108,864 of record NC_092286.1, read on the forward strand.
ACTGAACGACAGGAGAAGGTGGAAGTGAACAAGGTGGAACGAAATTATCCTTTCATCGTGGACGACCAGGATTCTCAAGCAAAGCTTTAAGATATCTTATATACAGACACACAGAAACATAGACGCGCGTTGGTAAAGAGATTTTCACAGACACACAGATTGGGAAATCACAACCCATTTGCTAGTTAGACTGGGAGGGTGTGTGTGTGTGTGTGTGTGTGTGTGTGTGTGTGTGTGTGTGTGTGTGTGTGTGTGTGGTGGGTGGGTGGAGGAAGGGACCAAATACTCCATTACTAAGATATATTACATTAATCTCTTGAATCACATTTGTTCTCACAACAGCAATGAAGAGATCAAACTGCATTAAGAGAAGGTAATTTAGTTTAGGTATTCACATTATCATGATTACTTTGATTACGGTTCTTAATGACGAACAACGATGAAGTTGTCAGTTACTTTGCCAATTACTCTGCCAATACCAATTAGTCGATCTATAGAAAGTAGAAGAATATAAACGTCTTTAAGGGTTCTATCAGAGATGATTATAATCACATATCTAATTACACATGTCGTTCAGCTAATATGCCAGCACCAGAGTTCTCAAAGGAAAACAAGAAAAAGAAAATTATACGTATTCATAACGGGAATTACATGACTGTATCTATCTGGGTGATGCTACAGCTACAGCTACAGCTACAGTTACAGAAGTACTTAAAGAGATGGTGCACCAAAGGGATACATTTCCCTCCTTGGGTGAACTGTCCTCTAATTTGATGACAAGCTACAGTGAGTGGGTTTAAGTTTATTCGGGCCTCACAGTCTTCCCCTTAGGTGTTCGCTCATTACAGAGGGGCCTCATAATTAGCCCTGGGACGCGACACTTCTAATGGGATAATGTAATTGTGCGGCGTCTCATTGCAAGTGTAGCAGACACACGTATGTAGGTTAGGTTGTGTCATGTGTAGTAAGACAATGAGAGGTCGGTATACGTAAGTTTCGTTATCAGAGTACGGAACATTTCACAGTCTTTCGTATCCAGATCCTCAACCACTTGATATAAAGACACCATGACATTTTTCTTTTTTTTAGCACATGTACGTTATAGCACGTGGTCATGCAGGCACGTGGTCGTGCAGGCGCGTGATCCTGCAGTCACGTGGTCATGACCGACACGTGGTCATACGAACGTGCGGGTCAAACAAACGCGCGTTGTAAAACGTACACACTGCTCATACAGACACGTGGTCGGAGGTAGACACAGTCAACGGCAAACACGTGGTCGTATGAATACAGGACCTGACGAACACGTGGTCGGATGAATACAGGACCTGACGAACACGTGGTCTGGCCTGAAGACGTAGCGACACTGGTCCTTTACACTGAGATACCCTTATGACCACGTGTGTGTGTGTGTGTGTGTGTGTGTGTGTGTGTGTGTGTGTGTTTTCGACAATGCGTCTGGTGTGAGCAAGACACACCTGGTGTTCTCTGGGAGTTCACCGCTAAACTTTACGTTGACAGGCACGCGTGGGAGCCAGAAGCGTGGGATGGAACGTGGCTTCGAACCCCCCCACACCACCACCGGGCTCTGGGACGACGCCCCTCACTGGAGGCTGGGATATATCCCATTCCTTAGGGAAATCATCTCTGGGGGGGGGGAGAGGAGGAGCCTACCTGACTGTTAGCCCACCCCACTGATACTGGAGGGGAAGAGGAGGGGAATGGGAGGGGAAAGGGAGATGACAAGACTGTCTTCTCCCCCAGAACTAACCTCCAACCCTCCTCTCCCTTCCCCCCCAGTGCTATAGAAGTGACCCCTGGTAGTCATAGCTCTGTGTCAGCTACGCTGACCCCAGGTAGGCTGCTATAGCGATGAAAATAATCACGAATCTATGCCAGGGAACAAGGACCCAGCCTCTGGGGCCGGTAGAACCCCTGTGGCCACAGAGGACTTAGAAAAATGAAATGGTTGGCGAAATAGCACTCTTTGTTTGTCACTACCTTGAGAGATTCTCAAAATATGCTTCCACCTGTTTTTTTTTTTTTCTTTTTTCTCTTTCTCCTGTGAGTGGCAAGAAAGGCGAACTCACAAGAGATGTGAGATCTGGGAGAGACTTTTTGAGTAAAGTGCCAATTCTCGTCTCTCTCAAGTCCACTTTCCTCTGCCTCACGTGAGAAATTACAATGACCCTTTTCTTGCAACGCGTTATGGCTTCTTCCTTGACCCCGGAGAAAACTTTTCCCACACCCACACACACACACACACACACACACACACAGGGCTGGAATCCCCGCAAACAAAGCGAGGTTAATCCAAGGATTTTGGTGGCAGTGGAGCCATTTTCGATGTATTCTATACCAGGGGCTGGTTGGCTCTTAGCCCTCTCTATCTGGCAACACTGGTCTCTCTATACATCTCTCTCTCTCTCTCTCTCTCTCTCTCTCTCTCTCTCTCTCTCTCTCTCTCTCTCTCTCTCTCTCAACAAACGATCGCAACACAAGTGTGTTGCGAGGGAATATATTCTAATTCACGGCTCGTCCGCAACACAATTATCGAAAGGAAATAACGAGAAGGTGAAATAGTTTTCCTGAGGCTTATCTTCGTTTCCTGGTGGGGTTTTTAATGTCTGGTTGCTATTGGTGGTGCTTGGGAAATGGGTGGTTGTCATGGCTGTGTACTGAGGGTGATGGGAGGTCAATGGTTGTGGGTGATGGTTGTAGTGTACCGTCGCTGGATTTGATGGTTCGGTAGTGGGTTTGTGGCTTGGTGGTGGTTGTGGGTGTATTACTGAGGGCTGGTGATAATGGTGGTGATAGTGGTGGTGGCGATGGTGGTAGCAGAACCTGCACCAACACCATCACCACCACCTCCTCCTCCTTCTATACTGTTGGAGATTCCTAAAACCCTACGTGCTCCCCCACCAACGCAGCCCAGGCAGAATCTCAAAGGGGGGGTTGAATAACTCGAACAGTAAAACGAGGGATATAGAAGGCTATTATCATCATCTCTCTCTCTCTCTCTCTCTCTCTCTCTCTCTCTCTCTCTCTCTCTCTCTCTCTCTGGCTAAATAGAGGAGGAATCGTCCTCTCCATCTTTTTTTTTTTCTTTTGTTTTGACATTCTACGCACACAATCGTTCTTCGTGGCTCTATGAGAGGAAGGAGTAATAATGTTAAGGAACATGACCTCGAGGTCAATACCCTAGACGGACATATTGCTCGGGGTCAATACCCTGCACGGACATATTGCTCTGGGTCAATACCTTGCATGGAAATATTGCTCTGGGTCAATACCCTGGACGAACGTAGTGAAGTCTGAGAAAGATACTAGAAAACAGATGTACCAAGTGGAGTAACTGTGGCGCTGTCATCATAATGCCTAACTGGCAACTACGCCTGTGTTTACGTTTCGGTTCCGACCAATGGGCGTGGACACTGACGAGTCGCTGTGATTGGTCGAAACACGATCTAATCTTGTCCAACTTCCATAACTCGAGTTCACGATGGCGCAAGCAGAATTAATTTATACAAAACAAGCTAAACCAATATGATATCTCAAGAGGTACTTTGAAGTTAGACTTACTGTTGTTTAAACAACGTCAAATGCCTTCCTAGGTACGTCCCTTCGTTGTATATCAACTGACTGTTATAATTTTCTCTTGTGTCTCCCCTGATGATGTGATCATTACACGAAAGTGCACTTGGGAACCTATCGTGTTTCATTTCCCTGCGGACTCATAGGAATATACTTGATCACGTACTCAAATTGTGATCCTTTCCAATATATATATGTAATTATCTTCAAGGGCTAGGTAACGGCACGTCTTCTGTCTTCACCCCAAAAAATTCCTCTCCTTATCTAAATAGGTCAACGGGTCAGAGGTAAATTACTTTGCTCAAGACTAAGACGGTGGAGGCTCTCAAAGACAAGGGAGTGAGTACCTCACCTGTGTTTGCGAATCGTTAAACTGAAGTGACGGTCCGAAATGAGATGCCGATTTCCTCGAGCGAGAGAGAGAGAGAGAGAGAGAGAGAGAGAGAGAGAGAGAGAGAGAGAGAGAGAGAGAGAGAGAGAATCTTTCGCTTGCGTAACCAATGACGAGGCTACATGCAATTACAACATGCAATTACAACATGTAATTACAACATGCAATTACAACATGCAATTACAACATGCAATTACTTATCTTTACAGTATGGGAAGGAAGTTTTCTTCTACACTCGTAGAACCCCGTCTGTTGAACTTCCTCCTGTCGTCAGCGTAACCTGTTAATCAAAACTTCTGCATGCTTTCCACACTCACAGTTTCATTCCTTGTTCCATCTGTCCGTCCACCAACCTGGTGCCAGACTCTCGCACTTCTCTACGTCATTCGTAACCACTTTCCTTGGATACTTTCTCGCTATGGCCTCTGACCGCTTCATCTTTGCATCCCTCAAAAAAAAAAAAAAAAAAAATTCCATCGTGGACATCATCCAAAGGGATTAGAAACTTGAAAGGTGTGATCAAATCATCCCTTACTCATCTGTCTTGCATGGTGAGCATATGGACGCATGAAAACACACACACACACACACACACACACACACACACACACACACACACACACACCTTGCTTAAGCCAAGATACCCGTTTATCGACCAGCCTCGAGGGGAGGATGAAAACCTAGATTGTGTGTGGGCCGACTTCCACGCCCAGGATTCGACCCCACCCGTGCGAGTCCGACCCCTGGCTGGCCCGTGGTGACTCATGGTCAGTAACGCTAACCAATACACCACGGAGGCCCGTTTGTGTTATGTGTGTGTGTGTGTGTGTGTGTGTGTGTGTGTGTGTGTGTGTGTGTGTAAAAAAAAGCATATCAGTGTTTCAGAATAATTGCCGATATGGAAAATTGCAAAATGTACTCAAAGCAATCCAACTCTAGTGAAGCGGATGTGTGAACAAAATGCATATTCATCAATTAAAAGGCCCCAGACCAGGTCTGTTGTTCTCCATCCGCTGCTGGTACCTGCGGTGTGTGTGTGTTGTGTGTGTGGTGTGTGTGTGTGTGTGGTGTGTGAGTGTGTGTGTGTGTGTGTTGTGTGTGTGTGGTGGTGTGTGTGGTGTGTGTGTGTGAGTGTGTGTGTGTGTGTGTGTGTGGTGTGTGTGTGTGTGTGTGAGTGTGTGTGTGTGTGTGTGTGTGGTGTGTGTGGTGTGTGTGTGTGTGTGTGAGTGTGTGTGTGTGTGTGTGTGTGTGGTGTGTGTGTGGTGTGTGTGTGTGTGTGTGTGTGTGTGTGTGTGTGTGTGTGTGAGTGTGTGTGTGTGTGTGTGTGTGTGTGTGTGTGTGTGTGTGTGGTGTTGTACAGAGGGGCCTCATAATTAGCCCTGGGACGCGACACTTCTAATGGGATAATGTAATTGTGCGGCGTCTCATTGCAAGTGTAGCAGACACACGTATGTAGGTTAGGTTGTGTCATGTGTAGTAAGACAATGAGAGGTCGGTATACGTAAGTTTCGTTATCAGAGTACGGAACATTTCACAGTCTTTCGTATCCAGATCCTCAACCACTTGATATAAAGACACCATGACATTTTTTTTTTTAGCACATGTACGTTATAGCACGTGGTCATGCAGGCACGTGGTCGTGCAGGCGCGTGATCCTGCAGTCACGTGGTCATGACCGATACGTGGTCATACGAACGTGCGGGTCAAACAAACGCGCGTTGTAAAACGTACACACTGCTCATACAGACACGTGGTCGGAGGTAGACACAGTCAACGGCAAACACGTGGTCGTATGAATACAGGACCTGACGAACACGTGGTCGGATGAATACAGGACCTGACGAACACGTGGTCTGGCCTGAAGACGTAGCGACGCTGGTCCTTTACACTGAGATACCCTTATGACCACGTGTGTGTGTGTGTGTGTGTGTGTGTGTGTGTGTGTGTGTGTGTGTGTGTGTGTGTGTGTGTGTGTGTTCGACAATGCGTCTGGTGTGAGCAAGACACACCTGGTGTTCTCTGGGAGTTCACCGCTAAACTTTACGTTGACAGGCACGCGTGGGAGCCAGAAGCGCGGGATGGAACGTGGCTTCGAACCCCCCCACACCACCACCGGGCTCTGGGACGACGCCCCTCACTGGAGGCTGGGATATATCCCATTCCTTAGGGAAATCATCTCTGGGGGGAGGAGAGGAGGAGCCTACCTGACTGTTAGCCCACCCCACTGATACTGGAGGGGAAGAGGAGGGGAATGGGAGGGGAAAGGGAGATGACAAGACTGTCTTCTCCCCCAGAACTAACCTCCAACCCTCCTCTCCCTTCCCCCCCAGTGCTATAGAGGTGACCCCTGGTAGTCATAGCTCTGTGTCAGCTACGCTGACCCCAGGTAGGCTGCTATAGCGATGAAAATAAAATCACGAATCTATGCCAGGGAACAAGGACCCAGCCTCTAGGGCCGGTAGAACCCCTGTGGCCACAGAGGACTTAGAAAAATGAAATGGTTGGCGAAATAGCACTCTTTGTTTGTCACTACCTTGAGAGATTCTCAAAATATGCTTCCACCTGTTTTTTTTTTTTTCTTTTTTCTCTTTCTCCTGTGAGTGGCAAGAAAGGCGAACTCACAAGAGATGTGAGATCTGGGAGAGACTTTTTGAGTAAAGTGCCAATTCTCGTCTCTCTCAAGTCCACTTTCCTCTGCCTCACGTGAGAAATTACAATGACCCTTTTCTTGCAACGCGTTATGGCTTCTTCCTTGACCCCGGAGAAAACTTTTCCCACACCCACACACACACACACACACACACACACACACAGGGCTGGAATCCCCGCAAACAAAGCGAGGTTAATCCAAGGATTTTGGTGGCAGTGGAGCCATTTTCGATGTATTCTATACCAGGGGCTGGTTGGCTCTTAGCCCTCTCTATCTGGCAACACTGGTCTCTCTATACATCTCTCTCTCTCTCTCTCTCTCTCTCTGTCTCTGTCTCTCTCTCTCTCTCTCTCTCTCTCTCTCTCTCTCTCTCTCTCTCTCTCTCTCTCTCTCTCTCTCAACAAACGATCGCAACACAAGTGTGTTGCGAGGGAATATATTCTAATTCACGGCTCGTCCGCAACACAATTATCGAAAGGAAATAACGAGAAGGTGAAATAGTTTTCCTGAGGCTTATCTTCGTTTCCTGGTGGGGTTTTTAATGTCTGGTTGCTGTTGGTGGTGCTTGGGAAATGGGTGGTTGTCATGGCTGTGTACTGAGGGTGATGGGAGGTCAATGGTTGTGGGTGATGGTTGTAGTGTACCGTCGCTGGATTTGATGGTTCGGTAGTGGGTTTGTGGCTTGGTGGTGGTTGTGGGTTTATTACTGAGGGCTGGTGATAATGGTGGTGATAGTGGTGGTGGTAGTGGTGGTGGCGATGGTTGTAGCAGAACCTGCACCAACACCACCACCACCTCCTCCTCCTCTTTCTATAGTGTTGGAGATTCCTAAAACCCTACGTGCTCCCCCACCAACGCACCCCAGGCAGGATCTCAAAGGGGGGGTTGAATTCAAAACTCGAACAGCAAAACGAGGGATATAGAAGGCTATTATCATCATCTCTCTCTCTCTCTCTCTCTCTCTCTCTCTCTCTCTCTCTCTCTCTCTCTCTCTCTCTGGCTAAATAGAGGAGGAATCGTCCTCTCCATCTTTTTTTTTTTCTTTTCTTTTGACATTCTACGCACACAATCGTTCTTCGTGGCTCTATGAGAGGAAGGAGTAATAATGTTAAGGAACATGACCTCGAGGTCAATACCCTAGACGGACATATTGCTCGGGGTCAATACCCTGCATGGACATATTGCTCGGGGTCAATACCCTGCACGGACATATTGCTCTGGGTCAATACCCTGCACGGACATATTGCTCGGGGTCAATACCCTGGACGGACATACTGCTCGGGGTCAATACCTTGCACGGACATATTGCTCGGGGTCAATACCCTGGACGGACATACTGCTCGGGGTCAATACCTTGCACGGACATATTGCTCGGGGTCAATACCCTGGACGGACATACTGCTCGGGGTCAACACCCTGCATGGACATATTGCTCGGGGTCAATACCTTGCACGGACATATTGCTCGGGGTCAATACCCTGGACGGACATACTGCTCGGGGTCAATACCCTGCACGGACATATTGCTCTGGGTCAATACCCTAGACGGACATATTGCTCGGGGTCAATACCCTAGACGGACATATTGCTCGGGGTCAATACCTTGCACGGACATATTGCTCTGGGTCAGTACCCTGCACGGACATATTGCTCGGGGTCAGTACCCTGCACGGACATATTGCTCGGGGTCAGTACCCTGCACGGACATATTGCTCGGGGTCAATACCCTGGACGGTCATATTGCTCGGGGTCAATAGCCTGGACGGTCATATTGCTCGGGGTCAATACCCTGCACGGACATATTGCTCGGGGTCAATACCCTGGACGGACATATTGCTCTGGGTCAATACCCTGGACGAACGTTGTGAAGTCTGAGAAAGATACTAGAAAGCAGATGTACCAAGTGGAGCAACTGTGGCGCTGTCATCATAATGCCTAACTGGCAACTACGCCTGTGTTTACGTTTCGGTTCCGACCAATAGGCGTGGACACTGACGAGTCGCTGTGATTGGTCGAAACACGATTTAATCTTGTCCAACTTCCATAACTCGAGTTCACGATGGCGCAAGCAGAATTAATTTATACAAAACAAGCTAAACCAATATGATATCTCAAGAGGTACTTTGAAGTTAGACTTACTGTTGTTTAAACAACGTCAAATGCCTTCCTAGGTACGTCTCTTCGTTGTATATCAACTGACAGTTATATTTCTCTCTTATGTCTCCCCTGATGATGTGATCATTACACGAAAGTGCACTTGGGAACCTATCGTGTTTCATTTCCCTGCGGACTCATAGGAATATACTTGATCACGTACTCAAATTGTGATCCTTTCCAATATATATATGTAATTATCTTCAAGGGCAAGGTAACGGCACGTCTTCCGTCTTCACCCCAAAAAAATTCCTGTCCTTATCTGAACAGGTCAACGGGTCAGAGGTAAATTACTTTGCTCAAGACTAAGACGGTGGAGGCTCTCAAAGACAAGGGAGTGAGTACCTCACCTGTGTTTGCGAATCGTTAAACTGAAGTGACGGTCCGAAATGAGATGCCGATTTCCTCGAGCGAGAGAGAGAGAGAGAGAGAGAGAGAGAGAGAGAGAGAGAGAGAGAGAGAGAGAGAGAGAGAGAATCTTTCGCTTGCGTAACCAATGACGAGGCTACATGCAATTACAACATGCAATTACAACATGTAATTACAACATGCAATTACAACATGCAATTACAACTTGCAATTACTTATCTTTACAGTATGGGAAGGAAGTTTTCTTCTACACTCGTAGAACCCCGTCTGTTGAACTTCCTCCTGTCGTCAGCGTAACCTGTTAATCAAAACTTCTGCATGCTTTCCACACTCACAGTTTCATTCCTTGTTCCATCTGTCCGTCCACCAACCTGGTGCCAGACTCTCGCACTTCTCTACGTCATTCGTAACCACTTTCCTTGGATACTTTCTCGCTATGGCCTCTGACCGCTTCATCTTTGCATCCCTCAAGAAAAAAAAAAAAAAATTTCATCGTGGACATCATCCAAAGGGATTAGACACTTGAAAGGTGTGATCAAATCATCCCTTACTCATCTGTCTTGCATGGTGAGCATATGGATGCATGAAAACACACACACACACACACACACACACACACACACACACACACCATGCTTAAGCCAAGGTACCTGTTTATCGACTAGCCTCGAGGGGAGGACGAACACCTAGGTTGGGTGTAGGCCGACTTCCACGCCCAGGATTCGACCCCATCCGTGCGAGTCCGACCCCTGGCTGGCCCGTGGTGACTCATGGTCAGTAACGCTAACCAATACACCACGGAGGCCCGTGTGTGTTATGTGTGTGTGTGTGTGTGTGTGTGTGTGTGTGTGTGTGTGTGTGTGTAAAAAAAAAGCATATCAGTGTTTCAGAATAATTGCCGATATGGAAAATTGCAAAATGTACTCAAAGCAATCCAACTCTAGTGAAGCGGATGTGTGAACAAAATGCATATTCATCAATTGAAAGGCCCCCAGACCAGGTCTGTTGTTCTCCATCCGCTGCTGGTACCTGTGTGTGTGTGTGTGTGTGTGTGTGTGAGTGTGTGTGTGTGTGTGTGTGTGAGTGTGTGTGTGTGTGTGTGTGTGTGTGTGTGTGTGTGAGTGTGTGTGTGTGTGTGAGTGTGTGTGTGTGTGTGTGTGAGTGTGTGTGTGTGTGTGTGTGTGTGTGTGTGTGTGTGTGTGTGTGTGTGTGTGTGTGTGTGTGTGTGTGTGTGTGTGTGTGTGTGTGTGTGAGTGTGTGTGTGTGTGTGTGTGTGTGTGTGTGTGTGTGTGAGTGTGTGTGTGTGTGTGTGTGAGTGTGTGTGTGTGTGTGTGTGTGTGTGTGTGAGTGTGTGAGTGTGTGTGTGTGTGTGTGTGTGTGTGTGAGTGTGTGTGTGTGTGTGTGTGTGTGAGTGTGTGTGTGTGTGTGTGTGTGTGTGTGTGTGTGTGTGTGTGTGTGTGTCTTCGTGTTCTGCCCATACTGACTGTATGATAATATATTTCAACACAATGTGACAATCACATGTAAAATATCCCGTTATCCTGCCCCACACACAAAATATGCAGATTATAGAAGACTAATGGCATGCTATGCCGATTTTCACTCTCTCTCTCTCTCTCTCTCTCTCTCTCTCTCTCTCTCTCTCTCTCTCTCTCTCTCTCTCTCTCTCTCTTTCCTGTCTGTCTTTCTGTCCGCCTGTCTGTCTGTCTTTCTGTCTAGCTGTTGCTCGCTTACAATTATTCCTGTGGACTCTTTTTGTGTGTCTACCTCTACCCGACCTGTCTCTCTCATTTTAGCCCCAACATATGGCATCAGAGAGCGACTGTACAAAAGAAAAAAAAAAGAAAGAGAAAGAAAAGAAAAAAAGACGTCGTTCATCTATTCAGAAGCGGACAACATCGTCCCGGCATTTCCAACAGATGTATCGTACGCTTTCCCGACGTGGAGTCATCGTACCTCCGGCAATCTCACGCAAGTCGAGACTTAGTGACGGACTTCTGTGGTGTCGTACATTGTACGAAGGACAAGGGAGATTATCGTATGTTCTACATCTTGTCTTTACACTTCGTAGAATTAGAAAAAAAATGCCATTGTTCCATGACGTTCTGGAACGCCACAGTATCACAGCCTTCTTGAACATGTGATGATTTACGTCAGTCTCCAGGCAACAAAATGTATGACTTTTGCACTTGATAATAAAAAAAAATAAATAAAAGTCATCACGGATTCTCTTTTTCTTTTTTTTTAAAAACAAAAAGACAACGATCCCGTGTATAAGTCCAGCTTTATTCCCAACGTTAAAAGTGGACATAAAAGATACTTAGACTAGACAACAATGCTATATATCTACAATTTTACGAGTGACAATTATATCTTTTATTCTCACACCTTAATGGAATTTGCGTATCGCTTTTATTCCGACGGGACGAAAAACAGACTCTCCCTTGGCACACTACAGAGGCCGTAGGAGCAAACTTAAGAGCACAGATTAAACGTCTTTATTACCCCTATACCGAGAGGTCAATATAGTCTTTTTTTTTTTCTCTCTCGTAGTGAGTTGTGGTGGGGAAGGGATAGTGTTGCTTAAGGCTCATCGCCCGCCTCATGTCTCTCGTCTGCTGATGCATTTCAGTATACAGAAATCACACTGGATACGTCAAATGCCATCTAGATCAAATGTGATAATCTTTGAGGTATCTGGGTACTGCTTAAAAGTTAGATGGGTTGCAAGATATTGCAATAACGTTCGTAAAAGTACGACTTCTTGGCTCCTATGCATGTATCCTAACACACACACACACACACACACACACACACACACACACACACACACACACACACACACACCCATCTATCGACCAGCCCGAAGGAGACGATGAACACCTGGCTCGGGCGTAGGCCGACGGCCACGCCCAGCTAGGGATTCGAACCCAGGCTGACTCATGGTCAGTAACGCTAACCATCACACCACGGACGCTCTATAACAAGACCTCTCCTGGACCAGGAGCCCCGTCTCGTTCTCACATCCCACATTTTCCCGACAGTTATCTGACTTAAGCAAATATTATCCACGTCGATCAATATTCTCTCAGCTTACTTTAACATTACTGACAGCAATACGTTAAGACACGCGACTCGTACTTACTTCTGACGTGTTCTTTGAAGTCGGAGAGATCAAGAAATGTCTATAAATGTTTTGAATTAAGTCGTCGTTTGTCTTTTCTCGAGCGAGCTGCCATTTTAATTCCCATCATGAAAGTAATCCATCGACTGATGTCTCTGACGATGATAGGTAAAAAAGAGATAAAAAAAAGAAAGGGGGTGGGTTACAGAGTCGGTTTGAACACCATGACTGCCCTCTTCGATCCCTCTCGTGCGCGATTAACATCGTCATATGTCCTTTGAAAAGTACTGCAGCACCAGAGCCCTTCTGTTGCTACTGAGTGTTGATACTGCAAGGTCGACTAGATATGGGGGTGGGTGAGGAGTCTCTCTCTCTCTCTCTCTCTCTCTCTCTCTCTCTCTCTCTCTCTCGCCGTGGAAATGATCGAGGTTAGTGGGGTTTTTTTATTCTTTTTTGGGGAAAGAAGCCGTCAAGAGTGAGGGTCAAGATTATGTATACAGTGTAAGTATGATCGCTGGTTAACATGAACGCTCGACTGGATTCGGGTCGATGAGGAGGAGGTAGACAAAGGGATGGGCCACTCACACCTGATGGAAAAAAAGAGATGATGATAATGAGAGAGAGAGAGAGAGAGAGAGAGAGAGAGAGAGAGAGAGAGAGAGAGAGAGAGAGAGAGAGAGAGAGAGAGAGTCTCGGGCCCTGGGTTAGTGACCCCCCCTCCTCACCCATCCTCACCCCTCCTCACCTCTCACCCTTCCACCCATCCTCTCCCCTCCTCACCCCTCCTCACCTCTCACCCTCCCTTCCACTCATCGGGCCTGCCTTACATAAGCCACTACCCCAACAACACACACGTCAAAAAATTAGGGTTATTTCCACTAATGAGGGAGCTCGGTATA
>NC_092286.1:7124543-7147043 GCF_036320965.1 Panulirus ornatus
CGCAAGGTTCCAAGACCCACTATTGCCACACTCAGGGAACCTGCTCTTACCCTTAAAGAGGTCTCCATTACACTGACGGATCTGGTACACTGGCAAGACCTTCACCCTCTCGTACTAGAGTGCGGGTCTCGCCCTCCCTGGCTCAGCCTCAAAGCACCCTATTTCTCCCCCGGGGTTGAATTAGCCTCACACATGTGTTCCATGTGCAATCTTGACTTTCACGTCTATTATGATCCTCCGTCAATAAACCCTACCTTACGTATCATCTCACCCGGCACCCTAATATACTACTAGGTCGTCCATGGTCACCCTCCCTCCCTGCCTCACCTTACATTTCCTCACATACCTCACCCTAAGTCATCCTATTCAATAACTCCACTATCCCTCCCTCCCTTAATCACCTTAAATCACCCTGATTCATCCCCCACCCTTTCATAAATCATCCTTGATCACCCTTTTGCCCTATTCCATCACCCATAGCCTTACACCCCGAAAGCCCTGAGGTACCCTGTCCCACCAACACCCTGTGATGGATGTAGGCCCCTGGCGAGGGGGGGAAAACCCCCGCCACAAATTCTCTTCCTTTCCGTAATGAGTTCACGACACACACCGGAGATTTGGTCTCCGACGCATCAGACGGGATTAATTCTGGTGACACCTCCTCCTCCTCCTCCTCCTCCTCCTGCCTCCAAGACGCAGGTGAGGATAGATTGATTATATCTTCTGGCGATGGCAAATCAAAATTTTCTCGTCAGAATGGGTTTAATGTGATTTCAAAGAGCCGAGGGGGCTTTGCTCTCTGGGATTACATTTTCTACATCCATTTTCGTATGACTTTTGTATATTGAAAGTGAAAGTCTACTTCACCAGATGATGTCGTGATTCATAACATCGCAGACGTAACAAAGTCGCGAACCACACACAGAACAGTGCACCCAGAACAATCACCGGCTGCCTAGCAACCATACAAACACTCAACACCTTCGTAATGAAACAAAGATCTTCCTAACACAGTCCCATCTCAACAGCCTCGGCACTCAGTTCCACTGAAAGGCACTAGACCCCCTCCTACCCGAACCACTCTAACTAAACACCATCTCTTAAATGAAAATAGAAAGCTTACACCTGCCTCACACTTCAGTAACCTTCACTCACATATTACCCCCGTCCCCCAGCCAACAACCAAATACAACTGGGAAAAAAAAAACAAATGCATATTGAAGTAACCTGACAAGCAGTAAACAACTGACCTCCAAAGGCAACTTCGTAAGTCCTTCCCACCAGACGTACACTCATCAAAAACCACATTCTCTAGACAAATAAGAGTCACACTCTCCCGTCTGTGCTCTGGGCATTGTCCATCATTACGACACATTACTACTCAACTGCCCTACACTGTGTTCACACAGACGCACACACAGCATCACAACACTTTATGATCTATGGTCTCTGTACAGTGGACGAGGCCAGCTTCCTAAGTGCTTCAGAAACCTCATGAGGATAGAAGGCACCCCTTGGGCAGGAAGGAGGATATATATATATATATATATATATATATATATATATATATATATATATATATATATATATATATATATATATATATATATATATCCACCATTGATAGATAAAAATTAAGGTTACATACTTTACTATATGTCCTACATTTTGATTAACACTGATCTATAATATAAGAAGATTACCCCCAATAGACCTTTTCAGTTTCAAAAATGATCATCAATTTAAAAAAAAAAAAAATTTAATCATTCACAATGACAAGTGACTTAAGACCTGGGATACAGTTCTTACTCTTTTTTTTTTTCGTAAATCCTTCTGACGGGGAAGAAGAGAAAGAAGCGAAATGACGATGACATTTCACTGGATTACTAACGAAAAGAAAATTACTCTCGTGAAAATCGTTACATGTCGGATTTACTCTGTTCTCGGAAGGTGGGGGGATTAAATAAGGTTTCCCCCCCTTTTCATGCGAATGACCTGTTCAGAGAATCTGTTTGACGAGGCCAATTGCACGCAAGGTGTCTCGTACATTCACAAGTCCTGGTTTAATATCGAAGGCTAAATGATCTACTGTAAGATCTGGTTAGTAACGAGCCGTTGGCATCTGATGCAATACAGTACTGTATCGGGGCGAGTGTCAAAGACTCAGTTGCATGTAGACAACCAAGGAACTTCAGGCCACTGTAGCTGTACAGTCAGAGCGGGAGCGACTGTTATTCCATGTAGAGTACAGTCGTTCTACAGTTGGTTACAGTCAGTGTCGTTGGACGGAAGTGTAGACAAGTTCGTCCTACTACAGGCACTTACGGTTAAGTCGTCGGTTACATGTGGAGACCAGTGATTCTATGGTAAAAAGTTACAGTCAGGTCATTGCTTTTCTGAGCCGACCAGTCCTTCCAGAGCGAGGCAAGTCCAGAAGTCAGGAAAACTGGCGTATAGAACTGTGAGTGAGGTGAGAGCTAGAGAGAGAGAGAGAGAGAGAGAGAGAGAGAGAGAGAGAGAGAGAGAGAGAGAGAGAGAGATGCCGAATAAATAAAACCTCACGATATTGACTTTAATGTGTAACATGTGATCATCGACAAAAACTCTTCATTATTGACCCAAATATGTACTAGTTGACTCACTTCACAGAGACGGCAGCCTGTATAGCTTAATGACCCAAGTAATTACCCTCCTGAGTTCATATTTACATTCTAACCTTTCATGTAATAAACAGCTGAAGCATAACTTTTAGTTTTCCTCGTTACCACTTTCCTTATTGACTTAATCATCTGGTTTTTTTCTTCTTTCGCTATTTCTTAATTTCATCATCATCATCATCATCATCATCATCATCTTCTTCTTTTTCTTCTTCTTCTTCTTCTTCTTCTTTCTTCTTATTCCTCCTCCACTTCCTCCCCCCACCCTTCTTTCACTTCATCTTCTTCCTTTTCCTCCTCTCCTTCTCCCTCCTTTCCCACCACCTCATCATCATCATCATCATCATCCTCTTATTCTTCTCTTTCTTCTTCTCCTTCTTCTTCTTCTTCTTCTTCTTCTTCTTCTCTTCTCTTCTTCTTCTTCTTCTTCTTCTTCTTCTTCTTCTTCTTCTTCTTCTTCTCTTTCTTCTTCTTCTTCTTCTTCTTCTTCTTCTTCTTCTCTTTCTTCTTCTTCTTCTTCTTTAGGTCAGATGTGGACTAAGTCTTACAATATCCCGGGGGCGTCCAGGCACCAGGGGCGGATCATCACTCACCTTCCATGAGAAATTTCCCCCACTTCCAGCCGGTGTCTGGACGCTCAGCCACACGTCCAGGTCCTCCTCTCGCGCGATGCTGGTCACCAGGGACCGTACGCAGAAAAATTCTTAGATTTCTGCTTATTTTTATGCTTAGCTGAGCAAGTGACTTAAGTGCTACACAGAAAAGGACTAAACACGATGCTTAGCAAAACTCAAGAATAAGATTTAAAAAGTATGAAATGCAGTTTGGGTCAAAATATTTGTCGTCTGCTAAGCAAATACTTAAGCGTAGGGCAGCTCTCAGAAACAAGCTTAGCAAAATTCTTAAAGCTAAGTAAAATTCTTTGGGGTTAAGTATACTTAAGCATTCTAAGAAGTTTTCTGCATACGGCCACAGGTCCCTTAACGATGACCTTACATGACCTTTCCTCCCCTTTCCTCCCTTTAGGATCTTGACGACGAACCTTACGTGACCTTCTCTCCTGCCAGGACCTTGAGGAGGACCGCCGCCTACATGACCTCTTACCTCGGCAGGGCCTTGACGAGGTCCTTACATGACCTTATCTCTGACCGTCTTCATCTCTCCCCACCTCCTCTCCTAAACACCGACCTTACCTAACCTCCCACTTTGCTCCCCGAGGCCAAGACCTCGGCACTACCCTCATCAGAGGCAACGCCCAGGTCAACAACCACAACTCCTTCACGAATTCGTGACCAACTGACCTTAACGAGACGACGAAACGATAACACTAACCATTAAGACGACGACCCCACCCGCCATATAACCTCTCCACCAATGACCCTGTTAAAAACCAGTGACTCCGATGATGAACGCCCTTGATAACCATGGGGCATGGTCAGGGGGGGAGGGGGGGGGAATAATGATGATGACCCTCCTATAAAACTCCCAAACACAGCGACTAGTGTAAAGGTTAACTGGCAGCCACGACCCGACGCGACCTAATTTGCCCCATCGCGTCGTGTTGGGGGAAGTGGACGTGGGAAAAAAGTCAATTTCCCGTTGTGTGTACGATGGAGTAAACAATGTCCCGCGTGTAATATCGCTGTGTGGGAATGACCATCGCGGCCTGACACGACGACGACAACAACAACAACAACAACAACAACAACAACAACAGCTCCCACCTATGGTCCGAACACGACTGCTTGACACAAGCGCTGGTAACGAGGGGGAAGCCCTGAACTATTCAGCGAACAGTGCAGTTGACAGATGCCGCTTGTAAAAGGCCATAAGAACAGCCTAGACGACCACTCAAAGCAGTGTAACTAATAAACACAGTCACAGTCTACGATCCAAGCCCCAAAAACTCTACAACATACAACTCCAGACCACAATAGGAAAGGATCAGCTCACAACCACTACAACCCAAGACGACAGCTCGTACCGTGAGTTCATAAACCCCACACAATAAACAGACGATACATGAAGCTTGGAGACTCGCATTTCTCAGCCTCCGACCTTACAGTGTGCTGAGCCCGACCCCCTACAAGAGGAAGCCACGAAGGAAGACCGCAGTCACAGTCTTCCGTCCCATGGGCACACTAACCCCCAGATTTCACCCCCCAACACAGTCCTCCCGTTCACAGCAGCTCGACCCACAGCCGATTCGCAGCCCACAGCGGGCGGAGGGAGGGCGGCAGCGGCGGTGGTGTGGTGGCGGCCACAACCCACCCAACCCACCCCACCTCACCCACCAACCCACCCCCACCTCACCCACAGCCGTAAAGACAACCTTTAGGGGCTCGGTAAAACTCCTCTTGCTAGACTAGTATCGAAAACCTATGTAGGATGAGCGTATAAAAGTTGGCAGCCACGAACACGCCAGCCAGGGGAGGGCACACACCCACATCCCTCTCTCCCCCTCCTGCATCCTTTGCCCTTCTTTCCTACACTCCGGAAGGGGGCCGTCCAAGGCTTGGGTTACACCCAAGATATGCGGTTAAGTGTCCTCTCTTTTATATATATATATATATATATATATATATATATATATATATATATATATATATATATATATATATATATACACTACTACACAGCGGGTGAAGGTTACTGGTTAAAGGCAGATTAGGACTCGCAAAAAAAAAAGAAATGTTTTTATTTTCAAACAGCTTCCAAGGGTACGTTTCTGTTTACCTGTTCGTCAAAACCCTCTCCCTCCCTCTTACTGATTCCTTCAACGCGTTGTCTCCATGCCTCGTTCGGCGCTCGCCTCTCGACTGACACTGGTATAGCCTATTGTTGTTATACCAACTGGCCATCGTCCCTTTCAGTAAATAATTCAGCTGCTTGTCTTGCGTACCAACGTTTCCACTTCACGTCCCCCAAAACTGCCTGACGAAGCAGACTCACTACTGCCTGACGAAGGCGAGTGCACATCCTCTCTTACGCTGGTCTCTACGTGTCTATACACCAGGTGATGTTGGATTCATCTTTATACCGAACGGTATATACAGGACGAACATCTATCGAAGTAAATATTCCAACTGATCCTCTTTTTTTTTTCTCTAAGTAGTAATTCTATCCAGAGTTCCATTTCACTCTTTCTCCCACTCTGTTTTTGAGCTCGATCAATTCCGACCATCAGTCACCAGAGACTGATTCCCTTCCGGGTGTAAAGTCTCACCTTTTTCCTCGAGCATCTGTGCAAACATTGTCCTTAATCTCCTCCTCTCCTCTCCTCTCTCTCTATCAATACAGAAGACATACACAAAGCAATCAGGATCCGTAAGCTCGAATGTTGACACCAATAACGCACGCTTCGCACATCCATCATCAAATTAAAAAAATATATATATATAGCATCGCCATTTTCACCATCACTCGACCTAATTCCATCGTCTGGATGAATACTTCTGAATGAAAACACTTCGTTCCCCCTCAACATGTCTGACACAATGACTTATAAAAAACGAAAAAAGATCCTGCCCCAAAGAAAAAGAAAATAAAATAACACTTATTCGTGAACGATAGTCAAAAACGAAACAAAAACCTGCCCCCAAGAAAAAGAAAAAAAATAACACTAATTCGTGAATGATAGTCAGACTAGACTGATTCAATGCGTTAGAAGAAAAGAGAGAAAAAAAAAGGAAATAGACGCTGAGAGAATTGCCCGAAATGTTAACGCCCAAATTTGCAGCCGTTAGCTGGGATGCATAACTATCACTGGAAGAATGCCAGAACATCCCACCTGTTAATCCTGCCGTCAAAGGACACTCGAGTTTGTCGCCTGAAAATATTTTTTTTTTTTTTTTTTTTTTTTTTTTTTTTTTAATACTTTGTCGCTGTCTCCCGCGTTTGCGAGGTAGCGCAAGGAAACAGACGAAAGAAATGGCCCAACCCCCCCCCCATACACATGTACATACACACGTCCACACACGCAAATATACATACCTACACAGCTTTCCATGGTTTACCCCAGACGCTTCACATGCCTTGCTTCAATCCACTGACAGCACGTCAACCCCTGTATACCACATGACTCCAATTCACTCTATTTCTTGCCCTCCTTTCACCCTCCTGCATGTTCAGGCCCCGATCACACAAAATCTTTTTCACTCCATCTTTCCACCTCCAATTTGGTCTCCCTCTTCTCCTCGTTCCCTCCACCTCCGACATATATATCCTCTTGGTCAATCTCTCCTCACTCATTCTCTCCATGTGCCCAAACCATTTCAAAACACCCTCTTCTGCTCTCTCAACCACGCTCTTTTTATTTCCACACATCTCTCTTACCCTTACGTTACTTACTCGATCAAACCACCTCACACCACACATTGTCCTCAAACATCTCATTTCCAGCACATCCATCCTCCTGCGCACATCTCTATCCATAGCCCACGCCTCGCAACCATACAACATTGTTGGAACCACTATTCCTCAAACATACCCATTTTTGCTTTCCGAGATAATGTTCTCGACTTCCACACATTTTTCAAGGCTCCCAAAATTTTCGCCCCCTCCCCCACCCTATGATCCACTTCCGCTTCCATGGTTCCATCCGCTGACAGATCCACTCCCAGATATCTAAAACACTTCACTTCACTGAAAATATATATATATATATATATATATATATATATATATATATATATATATATATATATATATATATATATATATACATTGCTTTTGGGTTACCTCGTGAATATCATACATACCTAATGTAAGTATATATATATATATATATATATATATATATATATATATATATATATATATATATATATATATATATATATATATATATATATATATATATATATATATATATATATATATATATCGATGACTGTGTCTCGCTATATGGTTTTCCTCCAGATGAGGATCAACCATGCACACCGGGCACCTCCTGAGTGGATGTTGTGTGAAATTCACATGTAGATGAGGTCACCTGGAGGTGTGACATATGGAGGCTAAGTTTATCTAGTATTGATTCCTCTCTCTCTCTCTCTCTCTCTCTCTCTCTCTCTCTCTCTCTCTCTCTCTCTCTCTCTCTCTCTCTCTCTCTCTCTTTATCTATCTATCTATCTCTATCTACCTATCTATCTGTCTACATAATACTCTGGCTTAATGCAATATCTTTTGGTAGGTACCAGTACGATGGTACTTACATATGTGCCTGTTTCTCATATATATATATATATATATATATATATATATATATATATATATATATATATATATATATATGTTTTGTAGAAAGAAGACGTAAGCACAAATATTTGATTAGGTATATAACGAGAATAGGGACGTATATATTGAGAGTCAACGATCGCGAACTAACAAGTCATGTAGTGTTCAGCGAATTAGTGAGCAGATGTGTATACCGAATCAATGAGTGTCAAGCGAATCAGTGAGTGTGGTAAGCGAGTCAGTGAATGTGTTTAGCGAGTCATTTAGTGTGTTAAGCGAGTCAGGGAGGGTGTTAAGCGAGTCAGGGCGTGTGTTAAGCGAGTCAGTTACAGTAAGTTAAACCAGTCATGGAGTGTGTCAAGCGAGTCAGGGAGGGTGTTAAGCGAGTCAGGGAGTGTGTTCAGCGAGTCAGTTACAGTGTGTTAAGCGAGTCAGGAAGTGTGGTTCTCCGGGCTGCTAACTCACCTCTCTCTCCTCGCCATCGTTGGCCTCTTTAATCTGAATTTATTTCTGGCGCAGTGCGTTGTAGCCATCCACCGTTTTCTACTAAACAGTCGCATCCAATGTGATGATTCTCTCAATTCATTTTCTTCCTTTTCGAGCACAATTTTACTCTAGTCATTTAAACTATCACGCACTCACCCTGCTGGAAATCCTCCCCTCTCGTTTTTTTTTTTTTTTATTTTACAAAAGAAGGAACAGAGGGGGCCAGGTGAGGATATTCCAAAAAAGGCCCAGTCCTCTGTTCTTAACGCTACCTCGCTAATGCGGGAAATGGCGAATGGTTTAAAAGAAAGAAAAAAAAAAAAAATATATATATATATATATATATATATATATATATATATATATATATATATATATATCCCAACCAGAGGTAGGTACCCAGTTTATCAACCAACCTCTGACGATGATGAACAGTTGGGTTGACTGTGGACCGGCAGCCGCGATTAGGATTCGGAACTACGTGGCCTCGACTTCGGGCAGTCCTCGAATGCGTCAAGGTCAAGAAAGCTAACCGTTACGCCACGGAAGCGCACAAATATGAGTGAATATATCAGATTAATCAATGGTTACGTCTCACATGATTTCGAAAATGACTGGCTTGCTTGTGGCGAGGTCAGTGAATTCTTTAAGTGCATGAACATTATGGCTACAGAGATACGATGATTTCGCCGGTTGTTATTTCATGTGTGGCGAGGTGGCGATGGGAATGAATAAAGACAGACTATGAATTATGCACATGTGTATATATGTATATGTCTGTGTGTGTATATATATATATATTCGTTGAGATGTATAGGTATGTATATTTGCGTGTGTGGACGTGTATGTATATACATGTGTATGTGGGTGGGTTGGGCCATTCTTTCGTCTGTTTCCTTGCGCTACCTCGCTAACGCGGGAGACAGCGACAAAGCAATATATATATATATATATATATATATATATATATATATATATATATATATATATATATATATATATCCTTTAGGAGGCTTGGTAATAACATAGGACCAGTGAGAAAGATGAGCTCAAATAGTTATTCTGACAAAACTGTTTATAAAACTGTTTTATATTCGGTTGTGGAAGTCAAGCCATAGCTTTTAAAGGCTCACCTAAAACGTGACACTTGCCTGAGCACTTGAGCGAGAACGGTACGACCTTCCGAATCACAGCGTGACCAAAACCCCCTGAACATGACAGTGTCGTGTGTAGATTAGGTGACCTTAAGCCTCACGGGGAGGAGATCAAGGTCTTTTAAAAAAAAAAGGACGTTTTTGTAAAAGGAATAAAATCATTACCTCTAGATTATTAAGACAAAAAATGCCTCGGTAATGAATACCAATAAATAAATTCACAAATCATGGTTATTCCAGCGGGATAACTACGTGGGGAAAAAAAATCATAACTAGTTCAACGGTAAATGAAATACGATAAATGGTAAAGAATGATAATGACCGAATAAACATCATAACCCGTAACAGTCGAAAGATAAAGGATATACCGATGAATAATGGAGTCCAGCCAATGAAAGCGACTCAAGCTATGCAGAAAGAGGAAGTTCGACCGAATATCTTCCCTCTGCAACGTCTGGCTGGACACTGATCGACGGAGTCGGTTGGTCGTCGCCGCTCCCTAGGGAGGGAGTCAATCACGGGGGGGGGGGGGGTCGAGTTGCCAAGCGGGATCTATAAAGGCAATTTATATGTCTGAAGCAAACCAAAGGTTTATTTCTTCCTTCGGTGACGTGAGAAGCGGATATTCCCACAGTTCTTTATCTTCGTGAGGTTCCCGAAAACCAGATGGAAATCTGAAACATACCGATCTTATGATTTAAAAGAGAATCGATTACTTTTTTAAAAGTTACATCATTCCATTTCATTGTATAGAGACGTTGAGTCTCTAAGGTGATGTCTGTTTGTCTGTAGCAAAATAACTCTGCGAATATTCAACTTTCGTCTATCAGAGGCGTTGGAAAAGATCGAACTACATCGGTTTCGAAATATCTGAGACCGTTTCGAGTTTCCTGTGTTTGGGAGAATATTTCTTGCGTCCAAATACCCTCGCAAATACGTTTGGAAATAAGCAAAAGCACTGGTCTTATAGTCGCCGTATGATGAAGATCATCTTTAGGGCGTCCTTTATAAAAGAAAAAAAACGGAGACTGTATAGACGATGGGCGAAGGGGTAAGGGAGGAGGAGACCAGAACTCTCCCCCTCCCACCTCCATAACGTCACCCCCCCTCCCTTAACCCGCGGGTTTCTTCCAGGCTAACCGCAAACAACGCAAAGATATGCAAATTACATGACGGCAATGTGCGCCGGGGAAATTGTTTTCTGACAATGGCTTCACTGTAACCCGATTTTCGCCTGTCACTTTGTAGACGAGGAAAATTATGAGGACCGAAAATATGATCTTAAAAATCCTAAAGGAAAAGGCCCTAAAAACGCAAAAGGGAGAGGAGGAGGAGGAGGAGGAGGAGGAGGAGGAGGAGGAGGGAGGGAGGGAGGAGGGGAGGTTATGCCAACACAACTGGATGGAGGCCTTAAAGACAGTTTATGGTAATGGAACGCGCGCGCGATGTGACGGAGAGGTGCACCTACCCCATGATTTCCTGAGCCAGGCTGTTCGTAGCTCGCTGTGTATAGGCCGGTGGGCACGGTGTTCCACTGTGGGACACACTATGAAAATTATGTATATGATCCATGGGACACACTATGAAAATTATGTATATGATCCATGAAACACACTATGAAAATTATGTATATGATCCATGGGACACACTATGAAAATTATGTATATGATCCATGGGACACACTATGAAAATTATGTATATGATCCATGGGACACACTATGAAACTTATGTGTATGATCCATCAGTGTGTATTTGTAGAACGCTTACGTAAAATGTATGAATAATGCATTGCTTTCTACAGGGCCAACTTGCAGATGCAAGACTGCGCTACAATCAGTGGAAGGGAAATGATGGACTATTTTCGAGTGAGATTCTCCTCGACATAACTGTACTCCTTTCTGTCCAATGACGGTTCATATGACCCTGTCGAAGGTGACCTAACTCAACTCGCAGTGTGACCTCATCCAAAGCAGAATCAACTTTACTTTTGCCTGTCCTTCTGAGCCTTCGTCGGGAGGTCGCGCGCACGCCATCGTCATTAGCACCACCCCATCAAGGGTCGTCCAATTCTAAGGGGCATGAAATGCCCTCCCTTCCCCAACTCAGGGGCTCCCCTACCATCTCCATCAACCCTAGAGAAGCCAACACAAGTCGACCCTGACGGACTTCAAGGAATATTAGATGTCTGTAGTAAATCTCTCGGAATGATAAAAGGGAACTCCACGTACAGATCTCTCTACATATCTACCAATCTAATTGTCTGTCTGTCTATATCTCTAGCTATTGATCTAACTCTCTATCTATCTATCTATGGGTCTACCTACCTACCTATCTATCTATCTCCCAATCTCCATCTACCTATTTATCCACCCTTCTATCAAAATATCTACCTCCTTCTATACATCTTCAACCTATTTTACTTACCTCTCCACCTCTCTCTATCTATCTATCCCTGTACATATTTATCTATCTATCTACCGGACCCAAAACCCATTTCCCTCTGTACATTTACCCTCAATGTGACCTCAAGACAACTTGTTCAATCTTAACTGTAAAGCTGGCCATCTGATGATGACTTTACCAAAATCTAATTTCTCGGGTCTGTTTACGTTTCTCCGAGTTCCGTAATGAACAAATGTTTCATAAGATTTAGCTGAAATTAGACTTGGGAGACCAGGAGGGGAATACCATCTATTCTGTACGATTAATGTTTGTGTGTGTGTGTGTGTGTGTGTGTGTGTGTGTGTGTGTGTGTAAAGGGAAGAAGGGTTTTACACTCGTTTTACCCCGTCTTCTCAACTTATGTACGTATATATATATATATATATATATATATATATATATATATATATATATATATATATATATATATCTTTCCAGCAGTGTGACCCAGAGTAACCTAGACCTCCTCAGAAAAGAGAGAGAGGGGAAAAAAAAACCCACACCACCCGTGTCTCATTAAGCTGTTGGGCGCAGCTAAATAAATACTTGACCTGATATCTTTGTTGGCATTCCATCAGCTCCTCAAACATTCCCGGGAAAGTGTCTGTGTTGACGACGCTGATCAGAACCCGAAACTGAGACGATGACCAGAAGTGGGAGGATTCGGTTTCTCTCTGGTAGACATACCTAACGCACCTACGGGACAGATGGATAGATAAGACAGACGGATAGGGAGACGGACAGACAGACAGAGAGACAGAGACAGATAAACAGAGACAGATAAACAGAGACAGATAGACAGAGACAGATAGACAGAGATGATAAGACAGACGGATAGGGAGACGGACAGACACAAAGAGACAGAGACAGATAAACAGAGACAGATAGACAGAGACAGATAGAGAGATGGATAGATAGATAGATCAATGGATACATAGACAGTGGACTGTTGACCTATGGGGTGCTAAGTATCTCCAACGCTCCCGCCTGACTCTGCTGCCAATGTGAGGGAGAACTCTGGCAGTGGTAGCACCAGACCCTCCCACGACCTTTCCCTCTCTGACAGACCTGCCTCCTTTTTCTATTCGCTTTACTCACATTCGTGGACTCTCTCGCTCGTGACCCTTCTTCCGATGAAGACCCCCTCTGTCTCGTGCCTCTCCCAACATCTTACTCCTCTCTGAGACCCAATTGTCTAAATGGTGTTCCCGATAGTCCCTTTTCCATATCCAACCAATATGATCTCCACTCACGATTTTCAGAGATGGTGCCTGTGCTTATTGCAACGTCAACACAACCGCTGCATTCCTCGAGAACTTTGAGTCGTTAGCCAGAAGGTCAATGACATCACGACGTATGGTTAAGGGAAAGAGAAGTCCAAAGCAGAAAATGTAGTTAAAGGAAATATAATTCCTAGGATGAAAATTACTTTAAAGAAAATTTCATCAATTACTATGACGAAAGACCGGCAAGCTTCATTTGTGAAGGGTAAACTAGATATTCTTGTACACCACAATACTGTCGAGAGTTTGAAGAAACTAGTTAGTAAAACAAACGATATGAAGTTATTAAAGAAACAGATACTAGTGTGTGTGTGTGTGTGTGTGTGTGTGTGCATGTGTGTGTGTGTGTGTGTGTGTGTGTGTGTGTGTGTGTGAGGACCTCACTCATACAAACAGTACAGTGTATTGAAGTCTTCCCTTATATACACATTATTGTGTGGAAACCTCGCTTATATACATGTTCCCTTATATACATATATGTGTGTAGAATCTTGCTTTATACAAAATAGTGTGTGTGTATATACACATTAGGGTGAATGGAAGCTTCCTTTTATATACATAGTCGCGTATATAGAGGCTTGCTATATAAGCACACAAATCAATGTTAAAGGCCACATGTATCTGAATAAACTGGAAGTATCTTTAATGTCTTACGAATGCATTTTATGTTTCAAATACGAAATACAGCAGAAGTTAAACACTATGGAAAAAAAAGAATGTCTATATACGGAAGATCTAAACTTAAAGAATAACTATATACGGAAGATCTGAACTTAAAGAATAACTATACACGGAAGATCTAAACTTAAAGAATAACTATATACGGAAGATCTGAACTTAAAGAATAACTATACACGGAAGATCTAAACTTAAAGAATAACTATACACGGGAGATCTGAACGTTAAGCATTACTAGATACGGAAGATCTGAACTTAAAGCATAACTACAAACGGAAGATCTGAACTTAAAGAATAACTATATACGGGAGATCTAAACTTAAATCATAACTAGATACAGAAGATCTAAACTTAAAGAAATAACTATACACGGAAGATCTGAACTTTAAGATGCCAGGAAAAGAAGAAACGCGAAACATGTTATGACCTTAAAGTGTCAGAAGTACACAGGTTACGTATACGCGGCTGCCTGGCGTATAATGGCTGGCCTGGATTAATAAGGGCTTGTCTCTCCTGAAATAGATTGCGTTACTATGTTACGGCAATGGTGACCAGAGTGACCGATTGTCGCGGACAGGTTTGTGAAAGAAAAAAAATAACTACATCTCTGGAGAAAAAAAATGGCCCACCCGACTGACCTTTTTTTTTCGGACGGAAAAAAATGGCCCACCCGACTGACCTTTTTTTTTTTCGGACGGGATGTGAAAAAAAAATTACATCTCTGGAGAAAACAAAAATGGCCCACGCAACTGACTTTTTTTTTGCGTTTTCTTTCATAATAGATATCTCGAAATGGCCTGCCAACAAGCACGGTCGAAAGCGACAATATTAACGAACTGAAAATGAACCTAAATATCTAATCATACGTCAAGAATAATACTATTTGCCTCGCCACTGTGAAAATAATATATATATATATATATATATATATATATATATATATATATATATATATATATATATATATATATATATATTTTTTTTTTTTTTTTTTTTTTGCTTTGTCGCTGTCTCCCGCGTTTGCGAGGTAAGGAAAAATATGACATGGTAGGATTGCAAATAGGTAAGGAAAAACTTGACAGAAAATTGGATTGGAAATAGGTAAGGAAAAATACTACTCGTAAGAGTTTATATATATATATATATATATATATATATATATATATATATATATATATATATATATATAAACTCTTACGAGTAGTATTTTTCCTTACCTATTTGCAATCCTACCTTGTCATATTTTTCCTTACCTATTTGCAAACAAATGTGCTCAACACTTAAAATTCTTCCATGCTTCTTGATGTCTCTCTGTGGTCGTAGAAAGCCTATACAAGACCCGTTCCCTTGTATACCCACGTAGGATTGGCCAGTCAGTTAAAATTGACAAGGTGCGCAGTGGTAACAGCCCAATCTTAGACAACCCAATGAGGTTTCCCTTGAAGAAATAGGCCTGGTCGTTTGGCTGTTTGCGCTGAGGCAGTTTGGATAGTTAAATACCAATTGCCGTAGTTAGAGTAAGGCTAGGGTTTGGTGAAAGACGTTTCGAAGCTTTTGGGGTCTTGGTAGTTTGTTTTCTGGCATTAAAAAAACATTTGGTCTTTCTGAAATGGTTGTTGACACGGAGACACGATCCCAAGGACCAATTTGGTGGTTAGGTTTTTTCGTCCATCGAATGAATAGCTTCCTAACACGTATATGAGTTAGGAAAATATCTGAAGATTTTTCATATCAAGCCCAAATATTTGGTATTATCTTAACGATACCTGGTTGATATTCAAAGTCCTCCTTTCTTAAGTCCTGATAAGATACTGAACAGGGTTCAGTTATATACAGATGACGATAATGGTAATTACATTTAATAATCACAAATAATGAGTACTGTGATGATTACATTTAGTCATTACAAGTAATGGGTACTGTGATAATTACAATTAATAACTACAAGTAATGGGAACTGTGATAATTACATTTAATAATTACAATTAACGGGTACTGTGATAATTACATTTAATTTTTGTTTTGTTTTGTCTTCACTTAACGGGAGGTGAGTCTGTCAGACCCCCGCATCACCACCAAACTACCTACCGTCTGCCACACCACCACCATCAACCACAGACACCACCACCATCAACCACAGACACCACCACCATCAACCACAGACACCACCACCATCAACCACAGACACCACCTCCAACACCCTACTTCAAGCATCCCCTCCCATCACCAACACGCACCTTGGCGGCTCTCCAACACCACCAGCACCAACCATCTTGGCTGATCCACCACAAACCACCATCACCCTAAACTCCTCCAAACACAACCCACAACCCCCACAACCAAGACCCACCACCGCCCAGAAGATGGTTCACGTCGCCACCACCAAGAGAAGAACGAAAGAACGTATGAAAAAAAAAAACATAACAATTAAATAGAGAAAAGAAAAACTTAATATCCTCCGATGTATCAGCAGAATCATACGAGAAAATATAATAATATAAAAGACGATATCTACAGCGAGAGAGGGGCTCTCTCTCTCTCTCTCTCTCTCTCTCTCTCTCTCTCTCTCTCTGTGTGTGTGTGTGTGTGTGTGTGTGTGTGTGTGTGTGTGTGTGTGTGTGTGTTTTACCGCGTACGATAGCGCCGTGTTTTCCCGCGCGGCCACATCTGGCGACCTGACCGGGGGGGTAATTTAGAGACTTCGAGGATCAGGTGGCTGTGTGAGGCCGGCCATCAGTCTCTCTCTCTCTCTCTTCCCGGCACCATGATCCGCCATGCCTCCATGACTCCCTCTCTCCCCCGCTCCTCCTCCTCCGCCTCTTCCTCCTCCTCCTTCTCCTTCTCCTCCTTCTTTCACATGCTCCAGCAGCTGCTCCCTCGCCTTCTCTTCCTCCCTCCTGTTCTCAGGTTTCTACCTCCATTCTTCCTCCCTCTATTCTCTAACAGCTGCTCCCTCCTCCTCCTCCTCCTCCTCCTCCTCCTCCTCCTCCTCCTCCTCCTCCTCCTCACCATGCGTTGCCATCCGCTAGAAAGCACAAACACACACACACACACACACACACATACACACACACACACACATAATCTCTCGTGTTTTACGCCTTTATGAACGCATGGGTCGGCTTCTGGCGTAAATAGCCCCTGGCCTTTGATGGCCATCAGATCCACACGTGTGCACAACAAGTACAGGGATCATACACGTCTGTGCCTCGACACGGGAATCCGTTGTGGTATTCCAGTCCCACGTTTTCTGTGTCGAATTATGTTGAACATTCACGAAGAGATCGTCGCCCTTTAGGAGTCTGGGTTGTGAGAAGATGGGAGATGGGGAGGTTAGGATAGTCATATATACATATATATATATATATATATATATATATATATATATATATATATATATATATATATATATATATATATATATTTTTTTTTTTTTTTTTTTTTTTTTATACTTTGTCGCTGTCTCCCGCGTTTGCGAGGTAGCGCAAGGAAACAGACGAAAGAAATGGCCCAACCCCCCCCCCCCATACACATGTACATACACACGTCCACACACGCAAATATACATACCTACACAGCTTTCCATGGTTTACCCCAGACGCTTCACATGCCTTGCTTCAATCCACTGACAGCACGTCAACCCCTGTATACCACATGACTCCAATTCACTCTATTTCTTGCCCTCCTTTCACCCTCCTGCATGTTCAGGCCCCGATCACACAAAATCTTTTTCACTCCATCTTTCCACCTCCAATTTGGTCTCCCTCTTCTCCTCGTTCCCTCCACCTCCGACACATATATCCTCTTGGTCAATCTCTCCTCACTCATTCTCTCCATGTGCCCAAACCATTTCAAAACACCCTCTTCTGCTCTCTCAACCACGCTCTTTTTATTTCCACACATCTCTCTTACCCTTACGTTACTTACTCGATCAAACCACCTCACACCACACATTGTCCTCAAACATCTCATTTCCAGCACATCCATCCTCCTGCGCACATCTCTATCCATAGCACACGCCTCGCAACCATACAGCATTGTTGGAACCACTATTCCCTCAAACATACCCATTTTTGCTTTCCGAGATAATGTTCTCGACTTCCACACATTTTTCAAGGCTCCCAAAATTTTCGCCCCCTCCCCCACCCTATGATCCACTTCCGCTTCCATGGTTCCATCCGCTGACAGATCCACTCCCAGATATCTAAAACACTTCACTTCCTCCAGTTTTTCTCCATTCAAACTCACCTCCCAATTGACTTGACCCTCACCCCTACTGTACCTAATAACCTTGCTCTTATTCATATTTACTCTCAACTTTCTTCTTCCACACACTTTACCAAACTCAGTCACCAGCTTCTGCAGTTTCTCACATGAATCAGCCACCAGCGCTGTATCATCAGCGAACAACAATTGACTCACTTCCCAAGCTCTCTCATCCCCAACAGACTTCATACTTGCCCCTCTTTCCAGGACTCTTGCATTTACCTCCTTTACAACCCCATCCATAAACAAATTAAACAACCATGGAGACATCACACACCCCTGCCGCAAACCTACATTCACTGAGAACCAATCACTTTCCTCTCTTCCTACACGTACACATGCCTTACATCCTCGATAAAAACTTTTCACTGCTTCTAACAACTTGCCTCCCACACCATATATTCTTAATACCTTCCACAGAGCATCTCTATCAACTCTATCATATGCCTTCTCCAGATCCATAAATGCTACATACAAATCCATTTGCTTTTCTAAGTATTTCTCACATACATTCTTCAAAGCAAACACCTGATCCACACATCCTCTACCACTTCTGAAACCGCACTGCTCTTCCCCAATCTGATGCTCTGTACATGCCTTCACCCTCTCAATCAATACCCTCCCATATATATATATATATATATATATATATATATATATATATATATATATATATATATATATACTTTTATAGCCCATGCTGCCATGCCTTATCGAACAATCTCCCTTCTTACCTATCCAGGGGCAAGAGCCATTCCAATTACGTCTTCACTACCTCCACAGACCACCTGATCTCTCTCATCAAATTTTTTCGCAGGATTGCTCGCCATCAAAACAACTCTGGCCGGCTCCTCCAAGGCGATATATATATATATATATATATATATATATATATATATATATATATATATATATTTTTCATACTATTCGCTATTTCCCGCGATAGCGAGGTAGCGTTAAGAACAGAGGACTGGGCCTTTGAGGGAATATCCTCACCTGGACCTCTTCTCTGTTCCTTCTTTTGGAAAATTAAAAAAGAAAAAAAAACGAGAGGGGAGGATTTCCAGCCCCCCGCTCCCTTCCCTTTTAGTCGCCTTCTACGACACGCAGGGAATACGTGGGAAGTATTCTTTCTCCCCTATCCCCAGGGATATACATATAACAGAGCAGCACTTGGGGTCACGCTGAGACATTCAGATGCCTACGAATAAACCTTTACAATTCCAGTTCACTTTAGCGCGTTCTTCCCTCCAGCCAGGGAGACCAGATCTCTTGGTTTGTGTGCCTGGCGGCGTGTGTTTAGATGCCCCTCCGGACTACAAACTGTCATCGTAAACACTACAGCAAACTGATAACATCTCGAGACTCAACCCGTTTTCTGTTCTCCCAGGGCGGGGATGCGTACCGGGGCGGAAATAGCCTCAGGGGCGTCGTGAGCAGAGAGAATGAGAGAGAGAGAGAGAGAGAGAGAGAGAGAGAGAGAGAGAGAGAGAGAGAGAGAGAGAGAGAGAGAGAGAGAGAGGTGCTGAGGGAGAGTAACATGGAGGAAGCAGTTTCAAGGGCGCTGTTAGGAGAGAGTTAAGGGAGACTAATTTGAGGGAGGGAGTCCCACGGGCGCCGCCAGCAGTAATAGGGTGCTGAGGGAGCTTATCCCGGATCATACCATCTTAAGGGCGTTATCAGCAGAAAAGAGGGAGTGGCACATCGGTAAAAAAAGAAAAAGAGGGTGATAGACGGCGCTAACTACACAATGAAACTGTCTTTAAGGGATAGCTCGGCAGAAAGAGGATGCTATACAACACGGAGGTTTCAAACACTTTCTTCCCCGCGGACTTGACCGAGATGAATCAGTCCTCTTCGTCCCCAGTTCCGGCAGACTTAGTAACCCCCGGGGTTCGAACCCTGCTAATGTCTTCACGCCGTCAGCGCTGGCAGAGACGTTTTAATTAGATCGACTTCTTTCCACAGGAAGGACTGATGTGTGTGACATACGAGACGCGAGTAAAAAACCACTGTTTCATACTCGACCAATACACACGTCTCAAGAGTTCTGGACAACGCCAAAGTTAACCTTGAATGTTGTGGCTATGATAAAATCTATGGTTATCGCTCTAGTACTTCAGATAATAACAATAACGACTACAACAACAACAACAACAACAACAACTACAATAATAATAATAATAATAATAATAATAATAATAATAATAATAGTAATAATAATAATAATAATAATAATAATAATAATAATAATGATAACAATGATAATAATAATAATAATAATAATAATAATAATAATAATAATAATAATAATAATAATAATGATGATAATAATAATAATAATAGTAATAATAACAATAATGATAATAATGATAATCATAATAATAATACTCATAATAATTATATCCATAATATTAATAATAATAATAATAATAATAATAATAATAATAATAATAATAATAATAATAATAATAATAATTATAATAATAGTAATAATAGATAATTAATTAATAATAAACAGTATCAATATTGCTAATAATCCGATTCCACAGAATTTAACCAAAAGAAAAAAAATCAAAAAATCTAAGCAACCTGAGTGAAATTAAATTCAAATTAAAAAAAAAAAGTAGAGAGGGTCTGATATATGAAATAAATCCCTGTTAAGAAGAAATTAAAAAAAAAAGAAACTCGCTATTTAGAATAAGAATCCACAACATACTCACACAAAACTGTATCCGGACTCAAGACGAAAAGAAGTGGGGTTCAACATCCTTGGAATTTCACTGGACCTTAAAACAGAAGATTAAGTCTGCGGATCCGTGTAGCCACAGTTCACTTACCCACAGGATTTGGTGGAAGGTGAACACATAATTCCGATACCCGTAATACGCACATGATTTTCGTCAAAGGAATCTATGGCTAATTGACCTCCGTATAGAAAACGCGTATGGGGTGTTCCCGTATATAGAAGAAATTTTGAATTTCGTGGGATATTTATCAAAACACCCTCACGAAATTTGCTCACGTAAAAAGTGCATTTGTCTTCCTTCTTGCTGTATAGCGGCCGTGGCACCAGTAATACAGTGATATTTATGCCTGCTGTTCTGTGTTTTCTTGTTCACAACAGCTTCTGTCTGTCATTTTCTTTACATTCTTCAAATTCTTCCTTATATTCCAATGTATTATTCCCCGGTGGCAAATTCTCATACCTCTTACCATTCCATTTCACTCCAGTTACGTACAGTTACTGTATGTTATTAGGACCTGCGTGTCGTAGAAGGCGACTAAAAGGGGAGGGAGCAGGGGGCTGGAAATCCTTCCCCTCGTTTTTTTTTTTTTTTCTAATTTTCCAAAAGAATATATAAGGTATATATATATATATATATATATATATATATATATATATATATATATATATATATATATATATGTATATATATATATATATATATATATATATATATATATATATATATATATATATATATACATATATATATATATATATATATATATATATATATATATATATATATACCTTATATATATATACCAGCAGGAAAATCGACATTGTCCTCTTAATCACATATGTTTTCACGCAAACCCTACGAGTTGTGACGCCATAACTACTCATCAAACAAGCGCAAGTCGTTAAGTGCAACACATGCCTCTTGTGGAGGTGGATGTCGCTAACGTATTCCGATTGGTGGATGTGGTTCCCTGATGATGCTGACTGCCTTAACGACCCTAAGAGGTAACAGGACCAATGCTCACCATAACTAAGCAACTAACGATCGTTAACTTATGGACCGGACTAAAGACCTTTTAACCAGTGAACTAACCATCGTTAACCAATGGACCGGATCAAAGACCTTTTAACCAGTGAACTAACCATCGTTAACCAATGGACCGGATCAAAGACCTTTTAACCAGTGAACTAACCATCGTTAACCAATGGATCGGATCAAAGACCTTTTAACCAGTGAACTAACCATCGTTAACCAATGGACCGGATCAAAGACCTTTTAACCAGTGAACTAACCATCGTTAACCAATGGATCGGATCAAAGACCTTTTAACCAGTGAACTAACCATCGTTAACTTATGGACCGGACTAAAGACCTTTTAACCAGTGAACTTACGATCGTTAACGCAAGAACCTTTTTCGTACCTTTGTAAAAAAAAAAATATATATACATTACTTGATTGATAACAAAGCTCTTGGCGTGGACTATAAGGTAGTATATCTTCCTCCTTTTATTTCTATATCCTTATTATCTCTTCCTGGACGACCATTTC